>NW_027454985.1:0-50217 GCF_040206685.1 Ascaphus truei | reverse complement strand
GAGGAACCCTGTTCTCTGGGGGCTCATGCTGCCGTCATCGTACCCCCCACTTGGGTAGTTCGCCTACGGCGGCCCCAGGTAAGTCATGTTGGCCCTCACACCACCCCCCCCCCCCCACTCCCCACAATATTTCTCACACCCCCCCCTCAGCCTAATTCCTTGCTCATCCTCTGATTCCTGACAGACCTCCATCAAGTCCAGCAAGAAGAAGAAGAGACCGTCCTTCAAGCGGAAACCCAGCAAGAAAACAGCAGAGGTGAGAGCCTGAGTAATGCAGGGACTGAGAGAGCCCGGGACAGCAGCAGAGGTGAGAGCCTGAGTAATGCAGGGACTGAGAGAGCCCGGGACAGCAGCACAGGTGAGAGCCCGAGTAATGCAGGGACTGAGATAGGCTGGGACAGCAGCAGAGGTGAGAGTCCGAGTAATGCAGGGACTGAGATAGGCTGGGACAGCAGCAGAGGTGAGAGCCCGAGTAATGCAGGGACTGAGAGAGCCCGGGACAGCAGCAGAGGTGAGACCCTGAGTAATGCAGGGACTGAGAGAGCCCGGGACAGCAGCAGAGGTGAGAGCCCGAGTAATGCAGGGACTGAGATAGGCCGGGACAGCAGCAGAGGTGAGAGCCCGAGTAATGCAGGGACTGAGATAGGCCGGGACAGCAGCTGAGGTGAGAGCCCGAGTAATGCAGGGACTGAGATAGGCCGGGACAGCAGCAGAGGTGAGAGCCCGAGTAATGCAGGGACTGGGATAGGCTGGGACAGCAGCAGCACAGGTGAGAGCCCGAGTAATGCAGGGACTGAGATAGGCCGGGACAGCAGCAGAGGTGAGAGCCCGAGTAATGCAGGGACTAAGATAGGCTGGGACAGCAGCAGAGGTGAGAGTCCGAGTAATGCAGGGACTGAGATAGGCTGGGACAGCAGCAGAGGTGAGAGCCCGAGTAATGCAGGGACTGAGAGAGCCCGGGACAGCAGCAGAGGTGAGAGTCCGAGTAATGCAGGGACTGAGATAGGCTGGGACAGCAGCAGAGGTGAGAGCCTGAGTAATGCAGGGACTGAGATAGGCCGGGACAGCAGCACAGGTGAGAGCCCGAGTAATGCAGGGACTGAGATAGGCCGGGACAGCAGCAGAGGTGAGAGCCCGAGTAATGCAGGGACTGAGAGAGCCCGGGACAGCAGCAGAGGTGAGAGCCTGAGTAATGCAGGGACTGAGATAGGCCGGGACAGCAGCAGAGGTGAGAGCCCGAGTAATGCAGGGACTGAGATAGGCCGGGACAGCAGCAGAGGTGAGAGCCCGAGTAATGCAGGGACTGAGATAGGCCGGGACAGCAGCAGAGGTGAGAGCCCGAGTAATGCAGGGACTGAGATAGGCTGGGACAGCAGCAGAGGTGAGAGCCCGAGTAATGCAGGGACTGAGAGAGCCCGGGACAGCAGCAGAGGTGAGAGCCTGAGTAATGCAGGGACTGAGATAGGCCGGGACAGCAGCAGAGGTGAGAGCCCGAGTAATGCAGGGACTGAGATAGGCTGGGACAGCAGCAGAGGTGAGAGCCCGAGTAATGCAGGGACTGAGATAGGCTGGGACAGCAGCACAGGTGAGAGCCCGAGTAATGCAGGGACTGAGATAGGCCGGGACAGCAGCACAGGTGAGAGCCCGAGTAATGCAGGGACTGAGATAGGCCGGGACAGCAGCAGAGGTGAGAGCCTGAGTAATGCAGGGACTGAGATAGGCTGGGACAGCAGCAGAGGTGAGAGCCTGAGTAATGCAGGGACTGAGATAGGCCGGGACAGCAGCAGAGGTGAGAGCCTGAGTAATGCAGGGACTGAGATAGGCTGGGACAGCAGCAGAGGTGAGAGCCCGAGTAATGCAGGGACTGAGATAGGCCGGGACAGCAGCAGAGGTGAGAGCCCGAGTAATGCAGGGACTGAGATAGGCCGGGACAGCAGCACAGGTGAGAGCCCGAGTAATGCAGGGACTGAGATAGGCTGGGACAGCAGCAGAGGTGAGAGCCTGAGTAATGCAGAGACTGAGATAGGCCGGGACAGCAGCAGAGGTGAGAGCCCGAGTAATGCAGGGACTGAGATAGGCCGGGACAGCAGCAGAGGTGAGAGCCCGAGTAATGCAGGGACTGAGATAGGCCGGGACAGCAGCAGAGGTGAGAGTCCGAGTAATGCAGGAACTGGGATAGGCCGGGACAGCAGCAGAGGTGAGAGCCCGAGTAATGCAGGGACTGAGATAGGCCGGGACAGCAGCAGAGGTGAGAGTCCGAGTAATGCAGGGACTGGGATAGGCTGGGACAGCAGCAGAGGTGAGAGCCCGAGTAATGCAGGGACTGAGATAGGCCGGGACAGCAGCAGAGGTGAGAGCCCGAGTAATGCAGGGACTAAGATAGGCCGGGACAGCAGCACAGGTGAGAGCCCGAATAATGCAGGGACTGAGATAGGCCGGGACAGCAGCAGAGGTGAGAGCCTGAGTAATGCAGGGACTGAGATAGGCCGGGAGAGCAGCAGAGGTGAGAGCCCGAGTAATGCAGGGACTAAGATAGGCCGGGACAGCAGCAGCAGAGGTGAGAGCCCGAGTAATGCAGGGACTAAGATAGGCCGGGACAGCAGCAGAGGTGAGAGCCCGAGTAATGCAGGGACTAAGATAGGCTGGGACAGCAGCAGAGGTGAGAGCCCGAGTAATGCAGGGACTAAGATAGGCCGGGACAGCAGCACAGGTGAGAGCCTGAGTAATGCAGGGACTAAGATAGGCTGGGACAGCAGCAGAGGTGAGAGCCCGAGTAATGCAGGGACTAAGATAGGCCGGGATAGCAGCACAGGTGAGAGCCAGAGTAATGCAGGGACTGAGATAGGCTGGGACAGCAGCAGAGGTGAGAGTCCGAGTAATGCAGGGACTGAGATAGGCTGGGACAGCAGCAGAGGTGAGAGCCCGAGTAATGCAGGGACTGAGAGAGCCCGGGACAGCAGCAGAGGTGAGACCCTGAGTAATGCAGGGACTGAGAGAGCCCGGGACAGCAGCAGAGGTGAGAGCCCGAGTAATGCAGGGACTGAGAGAGCCCGGGACAGCAGCAGAGGTGAGAGCCCGAGTAATGCAGGGACTGAGATAGGCCGGGACAGCAGCAGAGGTGAGAGCCTGAGTAATGCAGGGACTGAGAGAGCCCGGGACAGCAGCAGAGGTGAGAGCCCGAGTAATGCAGGGACTGAGATAGGCCGGGACAGCAGCAGAGGTGAGAGCGAGTAATGCAGGGACTGAGATAGGCCGGGACAGCAGCAGAGGTGAGAGTCCGAGTAATGCAGGGACTGAGATAGGCCGGGACAGCAGCAGAGGTGAGAGCCCGAGTAATGCAGGGACTGGGATAGGCTGGGACAGCAGCAGCACAGGTGAGAGCCTGAGTAATGCAGGGACTGAGATAGGCTGGGACAGCAGCAGTGGTGAGAGTCCGAGTAATGCAGGGACTGAGATAGGCTGGTACAGCAGCAGAGGTGAGAGCCCGAGTAATGCAGGGACTGAGAGAGCCCGGGACAGCAGCACAGGTGAGAGCCCGAGTAATGCAGGGACTGAGATAGGCTGGGACAGCAGCAGAGGTGAGAGCCCGAGTAATGCAGGGACTGAGATAGGCCGGGACAGCAGCACAGGTGAGAGCCCGAGTAATGCAGGGACTGAGATAGGCTGGGACAGCAGCAGAGGTGAGAGCCCGAGTAATGCAGGGACTGAGAGAGCCCGGGACAGCAGCAGAGGTGAGAGCCTGAGTAATGCAGGGACTGAGATAGGCCGGGACAGCAGCAGAGGTGAGAGCCCGAGTAATGCAGGGACTGAGATAGGCCGGGACAGCAGCAGAGGTGAGAGCCCGAGTAATGCAGGGACTGAGATAGGCCGGGACAGCAGCAGAGGTGAGAGCCCGAGTAATGCAGGGACTGAGATAGGCTGGGACAGCAGCACAGGTGAGAGCCCGAGTAATGCAGGGACTGAGATAGGCCGGGACAGCAGCAGAGGTGAGAGCCCGAGTAATGCAGGGACTGAGAGAGCCCGGGACAGCAGCAGAGGTGAGAGCCTGAGTAATGCAGGGACTGAGATAGGCCGGGACAGCAGCAGAGGTGAGAGCCCGAGTAATGCAGGGACTGAGATAGGCTGGGACAGCAGCAGAGGTGAGAGCCCGAGTAATGCAGGGACTGAGATAGGCCGGGACAGCAGCAGAGGTGAGAGCCCGAGTAATGCAGGGACTGAGATAGGCCGGGACAGCAGCACAGGTGAGAGCCTGAGTAATGCAGGGACTGAGATAGGCTGGGACAGCAGCAGAGGTGAGAGCCTGAGTAATGCAGGGACTGGGATAGGCTGGGACAGCAGCACAGGTGAGAGTCTGAGTAATGCAGAGACTGAGAGAGCCCGGGACAGCAGCAGAGGTGAGAGCCCGAGTAATGCAGGGACTGAGATAGGCCGGGACAGCAGCAGAGGTGAGAGCCCGAGTAATGCAGGGACTAAGATAGGCCGGGACAGCAGCACAGGTGAGAGCCTGAGTAATGCAGGGACTAAGATAGGCCGGGACAGCAGCAGAGGTGAGAGCCTGAGTAATGCAGGGACTAAGATAGGCCGGGACAGCAGCAGAGGTGAGAGCCTGAGTAATGCAGGGACTGAGATAGGCCGGGAGAGCAGCAGAGGTGAGAGCCCGAGTAATGCAGGGACTAAGATAGGCCGGGACAGCAGCAGAGGTGAGAGCCCGAGTAATGCAGGGACTAAGATAGGCCGGGACAGCAGCAGGGTGAGAGCCCGAGTAATGCAGGGACTGAGATAGGCCGGGACAGCAGCAGAGGTCAGAGCCCGAGTAATGCAGGGACTGAGATAGGCCGGGACAGCAGCAGAGGTGAGAGCCCGAGTAATGCAGGGACTGAGATAGGCTGGGACAGCAGCAGAGGTCAGAGCCTGAGTAATGCAGGGACTGAGATAGGCTGGGACAGCAGCAGAGGTGAGAGCCCGAGTAATGCAGGGACTGAGATAGGCCGGGACAGCAGCAGAGGTGAGAGTCCGAGTAATGCAGGGACTGAGATAGGCTGGGACAGCAGCAGAGGTGAGAGCCCGAGTAATGCAGGGACTGAGATTGTCCGGGACAGCAGCAGAGGTGAGAGTCCGAGTAATGCAGGGACTGAGATAGGCTGGGACAGCAGCAGAGGTCAGAGCCTGAGTAATGCAGGGACTGAGATAGGCTGGGACAGCAGCAGAGGTGAGAGCCCGAGTAATGCAGGGACTGAGATAGGCCGGGACAGCAGCAGAGGTGAGAGTCCGAGTAATGCAGGGACTGAGATAGGCTGGGACAGCAGCAGAGGTGAGAGCCCGAGTAATGCAGGGACTGAGATAGGCCGGGACAGCAGCAGAGGTGAGAGCCCGAGTAATGCAGGGACTGAGAGAGCCCGGGACAGCAGCAGAGGTGAGAGCGAGTAATGCAGGGACTGAGATAGGCCGGGACAGCAGCAGAGGTGATAGCCCGAGTAATGCAGGGACTGAGATAGGCCGGGAGAGCAGCAGAGGTGAGAGCCTGAGTAATGCAGGGACTGAGATAGGCCGGGACAGCAGCAGAGGTGAGAGCCCGAGTAATGCAGGGACTGAGATAGGCCGGGACAGCAGCAGAGGTGAGAGCGAGTAATGCAGGGACTGAGATAGGCTGGGACAGCAGCAGAGGTGAGAGCCTGAGTAATGCAGAGACTGAGATAGGCCGGGACAGCAGCAGAGGTGAGAGCCCGAGTAATGCAGGGACTAAGATAGGCCGGGACAGCAGCAGAGGTGAGAGCCCGAGTAATGCAGGGACTAAGATAGGCTGGGACAGCAGCAGAGGTGAGAGCCCGAGTAATGCAGGGACTGAGATAGGCCGGGACAGCAGCACAGGTGAGAGCCTGAGTAATGCAGGGACTAAGATAGGCTGGGACAGCAGCAGAGGTGAGAGCCCGAATAATGCAGGGACTGAGATAGGCCGGGACAGCAGCAGAGGTGAGAGCCTGAGTAATGCAGGGACTGAGATAGGCCGGGAGAGCAGCAGAGGTGAGAGCCCGAGTAATGCAGGGACTAAGATAGGCCGGGACAGCAGCAGCAGAGGTGAGAGCCCGAGTAATGCAGGGACTAAGATAGGCCGGGACAGCAGCAGAGGTGAGAGCCCGAGTAATGCAGGGACTAAGATAGGCTGGGACAGCAGCAGAGGTGAGAGCCCGAGTAATGCAGGGACTGAGATAGGCCGGGACAGCAGCACAGGTGAGAGCCTGAGTAATGCAGGGACTAAGATAGGCCGGGACAGCAGCAGAGGTGAGAGCCCGAGTAATGCAGGGACTGGGATAGGCTGGGACAGCAGCAGAGGTGAGAGCCCGAGTAATGCAGGGACTGAGATAGGCCGGGATAGCAGCACAGGTGAGAGCCTGAGTAATGCAGGGACTGAGATAGGCTGGGACAGCAGCAGAGGTGAGAGTCCGAGTAATGCAGGGACTGAGATAGGCTGGGACAGCAGCAGAGGTGAGAGCCCGAGTAATGCAGGGACTGAGAGAGCCCGGGACAGCAGCAGAGGTGAGACCCTGAGTAATGCAGGGACTGAGAGAGCCCGGGACAGCAGCAGAGGTGAGAGCCCGAGTAATGCAGGGACTGAGATAGGCCGGGACAGCAGCAGAGGTGAGAGCCTGAGTAATGCAGGGACTGAGAGAGCCCGGGACAGCAGCAGAGGTGAGAGCCCGAGTAATGCAGGGACTGAGATAGGCCGGGACAGCAGCAGAGGTGAGAGCGAGTAATGCAGGGACTGAGATAGGCCGGGACAGCAGCAGAGGTGAGAGTCCGAGTAATGCAGGGACTGAGATAGGCCGGGACAGCAGCAGAGGTGAGAGCCCGAGTAATGCAGGGACTGGGATAGGCTGGGACAGCAGCAGCACAGGTGAGAGCCTGAGTAATGCAGGGACTGAGATAGGCTGGGACAGCAGCAGAGGTGAGAGCCTGAGTAATGCAGGGACTGAGATAGGCTGGTACAGCAGCAGAGGTGAGAGCCCGAGTAATGCAGGGACTGAGAGAGCCCGGGACAGCAGCAGAGGTGAGAGCCCGAGTAATGCAGGGACTGAGATAGGCCGGGACAGCAGCAGAGGTGAGAGTCCGAGTAATGCAGGGACTGAGATAGGCTGGGACAGCAGCAGAGGTGAGAGCCTGAGTAATGCAGGGACTGAGATAGGCCGGGACAGCAGCACAGGTGAGAGCCCGAGTAATGCAGGGACTGAGATAGGCTGGGACAGCAGCAGAGGTGAGAGCCCGAGTAATGCAGGGACTGAGAGAGCCCGGGACAGCAGCAGAGGTGAGAGCCTGAGTAATGCAGGGACTGAGATAGGCCGGGACAGCAGCAGAGGTGAGAGCCCGAGTAATGCAGGGACTGAGATAGGCTGGGACAGCAGCAGAGGTGAGAGCCCGAGTAATGCAGGGACTGAGATAGGCTGGGACAGCAGCACAGGTGAGAGCCCGAGTAATGCAGGGACTGAGAGAGCCCGGGACAGCAGCACAGGTGAGAGCCTGAGTAATGCAGGGACTGAGATAGGCTGGGACAGCAGCAGAGGTGAGAGCCTGAGTAATGCAGGGACTGGGATAGGCTGGGACAGCAGCACAGGTGAGAGTCTGAGTAATGCAGAGACTGAGAGAGGCCGGGACAGCAGCAGAGGTGAGAGCCCGAGTAATGCAGGGACTGAGATAGGCCGGGACAGCAGCAGAGGTGAGAGCCCGAGTAATGCAGGGACTAAGATAGGCCGGGACAGCAGCACAGGTGAGAGCCTGAGTAATGCAGGGACTAAGATAGGCCGGGACAGCAGCAGAGGTGAGAGCGAGTAATGCAGGGACTGAGATAGGCCGGGACAGCAGCAGAGGTGAGAGCCCGAGTAATGCAGGGACTGAGATAGGCCGGGAGAGCAGCAGAGGTGAGAGCCCGAGTAATGCAGGGACTAAGATAGGCCGGGACAGCAGCAGAGGTGAGAGCCCGAGTAATGCAGGGACTAAGATAGGCCGGGACAGCAGCAGGGTGAGAGCCCGAGTAATGCAGGGACTGAGATAGGCCGGGACAGCAGCAGAGGTGAGAGCGAGTAATGCAGGGACTGAGATAGGCTGGGACAGCAGCAGAGGTGAGAGCCTGAGTAATGCAGGGACTGAGATAGGCTGGGACAGCAGCAGAGGTGAGAGCCCGAGTAATGCAGGGACTGAGATAGGCTGGGACAGCAGCACAGGTGAGAGCCCGAGTAATGCAGGGACTGAGATAGGCCGGGACAGCAGCAGAGGTGAGAGCGAGTAATGCAGGGACTGAGATAGGCTGGGACAGCAGCAGAGGTGAGAGCCTGAGTAATGCAGGGACTGAGATAGGCTGGGACAGCAGCAGAGGTGAGAGCCCGAGTAATGCAGGGACTGAGATAGGCCGGGACAGCAGCAGAGGTGAGAGCGAGTAATGCAGGGACTGAGATAGGCTGGGACAGCAGCAGAGGTGAGAGCCTGAGTAATGCAGGGACTGAGATAGGCTGGGACAGCAGCAGAGGTGAGAGCCCGAGTAATGCAGGGACTGAGATAGGCTGGGACAGCAGCACAGGTGAGAGCCCGAGTAATGCAGGGACTGGGATAGGCCGGGACAGCAGCAGAGGTGAGAGCCCGAGTAATGCAGGGACTGGGATAGGCCGGGACAGCAGCAGAGGTGAGAGCCTGAGTAATGCAGGGACTGAGATAGGCTGGGACAGCAGCAGCACAGGTGAGAGCCTGAGTAATGCAGGGACTGAGATAGGCTGGGACAGCAGCAGAGGTGAGAGCCCGAGTAATGCAGGGACTGAGATAGGCTGGGACAGCAGCAGAGGTGAGAGTCCGAGTAATGCAGGGACTGAGATAGGCTGGTACAGCAGCAGAGGTGAGAGCCCGAGTAATGCAGGGACTGAGAGAGCCCGGGACAGCAGCAGAGGTGAGAGTCCGAGTAATGCAGGGACTGAGATAGGCTGGGACAGCAGCAGAGGTGAGAGCCTGAGTAATGCAGGGACTGAGATAGGCCGGGACAGCAGCACAGGTGAGAGCCCGAGTAATGCAGGGACTGAGATAGGCTGGGACAGCAGCAGAGGTGAGAGCCCGAGTAATGCAGGGACTGAGAGAGCCCGGGACAGCAGCAGAGGTGAGAGCCTGAGTAATGCAGGGACTGAGATAGGCCGGGACAGCAGCAGAGGTGAGAGCCCGAGTAATGCAGGGACTGAGATAGGCCGGGACAGCAGCAGAGGTGAGAGCCCGAGTAATGCAGGGACTGAGATAGGCCGGGACAGCAGCAGAGGTGAGAGCCCGAGTAATGCAGGGACTGAGATAGGCTGGGACAGCAGCAGAGGTGAGAGCCCGAGTAATGCAGGGACTGAGATAGGCTGGGACAGCAGCACAGGTGAGAGCCCGAGTAATGCAGGGACTGAGATAGGCCGGGACAGCAGCAGAGGTGAGAGCCCGAGTAATGCAGGGACTGAGAGAGCCCGGGACAGCAGCAGAGGTGAGAGCCTGAGTAATGCAGGGACTGAGATAGGCCGGGACAGCAGCAGAGGTGAGAGCCCGAGTAATGCAGGGACTGAGATAGGCTGGGACAGCAGCAGAGGTGAGAGCCCGAGTAATGCAGGGACTGAGATAGGCCGGGACAGCAGCAGAGGTGAGAGCCCGAGTAATGCAGGGACTGAGATAGGCCGGGACAGCAGCACAGGTGAGAGCCCGAGTAATGCAGGGACTGAGATAGGCTGGGACAGCAGCACAGGTGAGAGTCTGAGTAATGCAGAGACTGAGAGAGGCCGGGACAGCAGCAGAGGTGAGAGTCCGAGTAATGCAGGGACTGAGATAGGCCGGGACAGCAGCAGAGGTGAGAGCCTGAGTAATGCAGGGACTGGGATAGGCTGGGACAGCAGCAGAGGTGAGAGCCCGAGTAATGCAGGGACTGAGATAGGCCGGGACAGCAGCAGAGGTGAGAGCCCGAGTAATGCAGGGACTAAGATAGGCCGGGACAGCAGCACAGGTGAGAGCCCGAGTAATGCAGGGACTGAGATAGGCTGGGACAGCAGCAGAGGTGAGAGCGAGTAATGCAGGGACTGAGATAGGCCGGGACAGCAGCAGAGGTGAGAGTCCGAGTAATGCAGGGACTGAGATAGGCCGGGACAGCAGCAGAGGTGAGAGCCCGAGTAATGCAGGGACTGGGATAGGCTGGGACAGCAGCAGCACAGGTGAGAGCCTGAGTAATGCAGGGACTGAGATAGGCTGGGACAGCAGCAGAGGTGAGAGTCCGAGTAATGCAGGGACTGAGATAGGCTGGTACAGCAGCAGAGGTGAGAGCCCGAGTAATGCAGGGACTGAGAGAGCCCGGGACAGCAGCAGAGGTGAGAGTCCGAGTAATGCAGGGACTGAGATAGGCTGGGACAGCAGCAGAGGTGAGAGCCTGAGTAATGCAGGGACTGAGATAGGCCGGGACAGCAGCACAGGTGAGAGCCCGAGTAATGCAGGGACTGAGATAGGCTGGGACAGCAGCAGAGGTGAGAGCCCGAGTAATGCAGGGACTGAGAGAGCCCGGGACAGCAGCAGAGGTGAGAGCCTGAGTAATGCAGGGACTGAGATAGGCCGGGACAGCAGCAGAGGTGAGAGCCCGAGTAATGCAGGGACTGAGATAGGCCGGGACAGCAGCAGAGGTGAGAGCCCGAGTAATGCAGGGACTGAGATAGGCCGGGACAGCAGCAGAGGTGAGAGCCCGAGTAATGCAGGGACTGAGATAGGCTGGGACAGCAGCAGAGGTGAGAGCCCGAGTAATGCAGGGACTGAGATAGGCTGGGACAGCAGCACAGGTGAGAGCCCGAGTAATGCAGGGACTGAAATAGGCCGGGACAGCAGCAGAGGTGAGAGCCCGAGTAATGCAGGGACTGAGAGAGCCCGGGACAGCAGCACAGGTGAGAGCCTGAGTAATGCAGGGACTGAGATAGGCTGGGACAGCAGCAGAGGTGAGAGCCTGAGTAATGCAGGGACTGGGATAGGCCGGGACAGCAGCACAGGTGAGAGTCTAAGTAATGCAGAGACTGAGAGAGGCCGGGACAGCAGCAGAGGTGAGAGCCCGAGTAATGCAGGGACTGAGATAGGCCGGGACAGCAGCAGAGGTGAGAGCCCGAGTAATGCAGGGACTAAGATAGGCCGGGACAGCAGCACAGGTGAGAGCCTGAGTAATGCAGGGACTAAGATAGGCCGGGAGAGCAGCAGAGGTGAGAGCCCGAGTAATGCAGGGACTAAGATAGGCCGGGACAGCAGCAGAGGTGAGAGCCCGAGTAATGCAGGGACTAAGATAGGCCGGGACAGCAGCAGGGTGAGAGCCCGAGTAATGCAGGGACTGAGATAGGCTGGGACAGCAGCAGAGGTGAGAGCCCGAGTAATGCAGGGACTGAGATAGGCCGGGACAGCAGCAGAGGTGAGAGCGAGTAATGCAGGGACTGAGATAGGCCGGGACAGCAGCAGAGGTGAGAGCCCGAGTAATGCAGGGACTGAGATAGGCTGGGACAGCAGCAGAGGTGAGAGCCTGAGTAATGCAGGGACTGAGATAGGCTGGGACAGCAGCAGAGGTGAGAGCCCGAGTAATGCAGGGACTGAGATAGGCTGGGACAGCAGCAGAGGTGAGAGCCTGAGTAATGCAGAGACTGAGATAGGCCGGGACAGCAGCAGAGGTGAGAGCCCGAGTAATGCAGGGACTGAGATAGGCCGGGACAGCAGCAGAGGTGAGAGCGAGTAATGCAGGGACTGAGATAGGCCGGGACAGCAGCAGAGGTGAGAGTCCGAGTAATGCAGGGACTGAGATAGGCTGGGACAGCAGCAGAGGTGAGAGCCCGAGTAATGCAGGGACTGGGATAGGCCGGGACAGCAGCAGAGGTGAGAGCCCGAGTAATGCAGGGACTGAGATAGGCCGGGACAGCAGCAGAGGTGAGAGCCCGAGTAATGCAGGGACTGAGATAGGCCGGGACAGCAGCAGAGGTGAGAGCCTGAGTAATGCAGGGACTGAGATAGGCCGGGACAGCAGCACAGGTGAGAGCCCGAGTAATGCAGGGACTGAGATAGGCTGGGACAGCAGCAGAGGTGAGAGCCCGAGTAATGCAGGGACTGAGAGAGCCCGGGACAGCAGCAGAGGTGAGAGCCTGAGTAATGCAGGGACTGAGATAGGCCGGGACAGCAGCAGAGGTGAGAGCCCGAGTAATGCAGGGACTGAGATAGGCTGGGACAGCAGCAGAGGTGAGAGCCCGAGTAATGCAGGGACTGAGATAGGCTGGGACAGCAGCACAGGTGAGAGCCCGAGTAATGCAGGGACTGAGAGAGCCCGGGACAGCAGCACAGGTGAGAGCCTGAGTAATGCAGGGACTGAGATAGGCTGGGACAGCAGCAGAGGTGAGAGCCTGAGTAATGCAGGGACTGGGATAGGCTGGGACAGCAGCACAGGTGAGAGTCTGAGTAATGCAGAGACTGAGAGAGGCCGGGACAGCAGCAGAGGTGAGAGCCCGAGTAATGCAGGGACTGAGATAGGCCGGGACAGCAGCAGAGGTGAGAGCCCGAGTAATGCAGGGACTAAGATAGGCCGGGACAGCAGCACAGGTGAGAGCCTGAGTAATGCAGGGACTAAGATAGGCCGGGACAGCAGCAGAGGTGAGAGCGAGTAATGCAGGGACTGAGATAGGCCGGGACAGCAGCAGAGGTGAGAGCCCGAGTAATGCAGGGACTGAGATAGGCCGGGAGAGCAGCAGAGGTGAGAGCCCGAGTAATGCAGGGACTAAGATAGGCCGGGACAGCAGCAGAGGTGAGAGCCCGAGTAATGCAGGGACTGAGATAGGCCGGGACAGCAGCAGGGTGAGAGCCCGAGTAATGCAGGGACTGAGATAGGCCGGGACAGCAGCAGAGGTGAGAGCGAGTAATGCAGGGACTGAGATAGGCTGGGACAGCAGCAGAGGTGAGAGCCTGAGTAATGCAGGGACTGAGATAGGCTGGGACAGCAGCAGAGGTGAGAGCCCGAGTAATGCAGGGACTGAGATAGGCTGGGACAGCAGCACAGGTGAGAGCCCGAGTAATGCAGGGACTGAGATAGGCCGGGACAGCAGCAGAGGTGAGAGCGAGTAATGCAGGGACTGAGATAGGCTGGGACAGCAGCAGAGGTGAGAGCCTGAGTAATGCAGGGACTGAGATAGGCTGGGACAGCAGCAGAGGTGAGAGCCCGAGTAATGCAGGGACTGAGATAGGCCGGGACAGCAGCAGAGGTGAGAGCGAGTAATGCAGGGACTGAGATAGGCTGGGACAGCAGCAGAGGTGAGAGCCTGAGTAATGCAGGGACTGAGATAGGCTGGGACAGCAGCAGAGGTGAGAGCCCGAGTAATGCAGGGACTGAGATAGGCTGGGACAGCAGCACAGGTGAGAGCCCGAGTAATGCAGGGACTGGGATAGGCCGGGACAGCAGCAGAGGTGAGAGCCCGAGTAATGCAGGGACTGGGATAGGCCGGGACAGCAGCAGAGGTGAGAGCCTGAGTAATGCAGGGACTGAGATAGGCTGGGACAGCAGCAGCACAGGTGAGAGCCTGAGTAATGCAGGGACTGAGATAGGCTGGGACAGCAGCAGAGGTGAGAGCCCGAGTAATGCAGGGACTGAGATAGGCTGGGACAGCAGCAGAGGTGAGAGTCCGAGTAATGCAGGGACTGAGATAGGCTGGTACAGCAGCAGAGGTGAGAGCCCGAGTAATGCAGGGACTGAGAGAGCCCGGGACAGCAGCAGAGGTGAGAGTCCGAGTAATGCAGGGACTGAGATAGGCTGGGACAGCAGCAGAGGTGAGAGCCTGAGTAATGCAGGGACTGAGATAGGCCGGGACAGCAGCACAGGTGAGAGCCCGAGTAATGCAGGGACTGAGATAGGCTGGGACAGCAGCAGAGGTGAGAGCCCGAGTAATGCAGGGACTGAGAGAGCCCGGGACAGCAGCAGAGGTGAGAGCCTGAGTAATGCAGGGACTGAGATAGGCCGGGACAGCAGCAGAGGTGAGAGCCCGAGTAATGCAGGGACTGAGATAGGCCGGGACAGCAGCAGAGGTGAGAGCCCGAGTAATGCAGGGACTGAGATAGGCCGGGACAGCAGCAGAGGTGAGAGCCCGAGTAATGCAGGGACTGAGATAGGCTGGGACAGCAGCAGAGGTGAGAGCCCGAGTAATGCAGGGACTGAGATAGGCTGGGACAGCAGCACAGGTGAGAGCCCGAGTAATGCAGGGACTGAGATAGGCCGGGACAGCAGCAGAGGTGAGAGCCCGAGTAATGCAGGGACTGAGAGAGCCCGGGACAGCAGCAGAGGTGAGAGCCTGAGTAATGCAGGGACTGAGATAGGCCGGGACAGCAGCAGAGGTGAGAGCCCGAGTAATGCAGGGACTGAGATAGGCTGGGACAGCAGCAGAGGTGAGAGCCCGAGTAATGCAGGGACTGAGATAGGCCGGGACAGCAGCAGAGGTGAGAGCCCGAGTAATGCAGGGACTGAGATAGGCCGGGACAGCAGCACAGGTGAGAGCCCGAGTAATGCAGGGACTGAGATAGGCTGGGACAGCAGCACAGGTGAGAGTCTGAGTAATGCAGAGACTGAGAGAGGCCGGGACAGCAGCAGAGGTGAGAGTCCGAGTAATGCAGGGACTGAGATAGGCCGGGACAGCAGCAGAGGTGAGAGCCTGAGTAATGCAGGGACTGGGATAGGCTGGGACAGCAGCAGAGGTGAGAGCCCGAGTAATGCAGGGACTGAGATAGGCCGGGACAGCAGCAGAGGTGAGAGCCCGAGTAATGCAGGGACTAAGATAGGCCGGGACAGCAGCACAGGTGAGAGCCCGAGTAATGCAGGGACTGAGATAGGCTGGGACAGCAGCAGAGGTGAGAGCGAGTAATGCAGGGACTGAGATAGGCCGGGACAGCAGCAGAGGTGAGAGTCCGAGTAATGCAGGGACTGAGATAGGCCGGGACAGCAGCAGAGGTGAGAGCCCGAGTAATGCAGGGACTGGGATAGGCTGGGACAGCAGCAGCACAGGTGAGAGCCTGAGTAATGCAGGGACTGAGATAGGCTGGGACAGCAGCAGAGGTGAGAGTCCGAGTAATGCAGGGACTGAGATAGGCTGGTACAGCAGCAGAGGTGAGAGCCCGAGTAATGCAGGGACTGAGAGAGCCCGGGACAGCAGCAGAGGTGAGAGTCCGAGTAATGCAGGGACTGAGATAGGCTGGGACAGCAGCAGAGGTGAGAGCCTGAGTAATGCAGGGACTGAGATAGGCCGGGACAGCAGCACAGGTGAGAGCCCGAGTAATGCAGGGACTGAGATAGGCTGGGACAGCAGCAGAGGTGAGAGCCCGAGTAATGCAGGGACTGAGAGAGCCCGGGACAGCAGCAGAGGTGAGAGCCTGAGTAATGCAGGGACTGAGATAGGCCGGGACAGCAGCAGAGGTGAGAGCCCGAGTAATGCAGGGACTGAGATAGGCCGGGACAGCAGCAGAGGTGAGAGCCCGAGTAATGCAGGGACTGAGATAGGCCGGGACAGCAGCAGAGGTGAGAGCCCGAGTAATGCAGGGACTGAGATAGGCTGGGACAGCAGCAGAGGTGAGAGCCCGAGTAATGCAGGGACTGAGATAGGCTGGGACAGCAGCACAGGTGAGAGCCCGAGTAATGCAGGGACTGAAATAGGCCGGGACAGCAGCAGAGGTGAGAGCCCGAGTAATGCAGGGACTGAGAGAGCCCGGGACAGCAGCACAGGTGAGAGCCTGAGTAATGCAGGGACTGAGATAGGCTGGGACAGCAGCAGAGGTGAGAGCCTGAGTAATGCAGGGACTGGGATAGGCCGGGACAGCAGCACAGGTGAGAGTCTGAGTAATGCAGAGACTGAGAGAGGCCGGGACAGCAGCAGAGGTGAGAGCCCGAGTAATGCAGGGACTGAGATAGGCCGGGACAGCAGCAGAGGTGAGAGCCCGAGTAATGCAGGGACTAAGATAGGCCGGGACAGCAGCACAGGTGAGAGCCTGAGTAATGCAGGGACTAAGATAGGCCGGGAGAGCAGCAGAGGTGAGAGCCCGAGTAATGCAGGGACTAAGATAGGCCGGGACAGCAGCAGAGGTGAGAGCCCGAGTAATGCAGGGACTAAGATAGGCCGGGACAGCAGCAGGGTGAGAGCCCGAGTAATGCAGGGACTGAGATAGGCTGGGACAGCAGCAGAGGTGAGAGCCCGAGTAATGCAGGGACTGAGATAGGCCGGGACAGCAGCAGAGGTCAGAGCCCGAGTAATGCAGGGACTGAGATAGGCCGGGACAGCAGCAGAGGTGAGAGCCCGAGTAATGCAGGGACTGAGATAGGCTGGGACAGCAGCACAGGTGAGAGCCCGAGTAATGCAGGGACTGAGATAGGCCGGGACAGCAGCAGAGGTGAGAGCCCGAGTAATGCAGGGACTGAGATAGGCTGGGACAGCAGCAGAGGTGAGAGCCCGAGTAATGCAGGGACTGAGATAGGCTGGGACAGCAGCACAGGTGAGAGCCCGAGTAATGCAGGGACTGAGATAGGCCGGGACAGCAGCAGAGGTGAGAGCCCGAGTAATGCAGGGACTGAGATAGGCCGGGACAGCAGCAGAGGTGAGAGCCCGAGTAATGCAGGGACTGAGATAGGCTGGGACAGCAGCACAGGTGAGAGCCCGAGTAATGCAGGGACTGAGATAGGCCGGGACAGCAGCAGAGGTGAGAGCCCGAGTAATGCAGGGACTGAGATAGGCTGGGACAGCAGCAGAGGTGAGAGCCCGAGTAATGCAGGGACTGAGATAGGCCGGGACAGCAGCAGAGGTGAGAGCCTGAGTAATGCAGGGACTGAGATAGGCTGGGACAGCAGCAGAGGTGAGAGCCCGAGTAATGCAGGGACTGAGATAGGCCGGGACAGCAGCAGAGGTGAGAGCCCGAGTAATGCAGGGACTGAGATAGGCCGGGACAGCAGCAGAGGTGAGAGCCCGAGTAATGCAGGGACTGAGATAGGCCGGGACAGCAGCAGAGGTGAGAGCCCGAGTAATGCAGGGACTGAGATAGGCCGGGACAGCAGCAGAGGTGAGAGCCCGAGTAATGCAGGGACTGAGATAGGCCGGGACAGCAGCAGAGGTGAGAGCCCGAGTAATGCAGGGACTGAGATAGGCTGGGACAGCAGCACAGGTGAGAGCCCGAGTAATGCAGGGACTGAGATAGGCTGGGACAGCAGCAGAGGTGAGAGCCCGAGTAATGCAGGGACTGAGATAGGCCGGGACAGCAGCAGAGGTGAGAGCCCGAGTAATGCAGGGACTGAGATATGCCGGGACAGCAGCAGAGGTGAGAGCCCGAGTAATGCAGGGACTGAGATAGGCCGGGACAGCAGCAGAGGTGAGAGCCCGAGTAATGCAGGGACTGAGATAGGCCGGGACAGCAGCAGAGGTGAGAGCCCGAGTAATGCAGGGACTGAGATAGGCTGGGACAGCAGCACAGGTGAGAGCCCGAGTAATGCAGGGACTGAGATAGGCTGGGACAGCAGCAGAGGTGAGAGCCCGAGTAATGCAGGGACTGAGATAGGCCGGGACAGCAGCAGAGATGAGAGTCCGAGTAATGCAGAGACTGAGATAGGCTGGGACAGCAGCAGAGGTGAGAGCCCGAGTAATGCAGGGACTGAGATAGGCTGGGACAGCAGCAGAGGTGAGAGCCCGAGTAATGCAGGGACTGAGATAGGCCGGGACAGCAGCAGAGGTGAGAGCCCGAGTAATGCAGGGACTGAGATAGGCCGGGACAGCAGCAGAGGTGAGAGCCCGAGTAATGCAGGGACTGAGATAGGCTGGGACAGCAGCACAGGTGAGAGCCCGAGTAATGCAGGGACTGAGATAGGCCGGGACAGCAGCAGAGGTGAGAGCCCGAGTAATGCAGGGACTGAGATAGGCCGGGACAGCAGCAGAGGTGAGAGCCCGAGTAATGCAGGGACTGAGATAGGCTGGGACAGCAGCAGAGGTGAGAGCCCGAGTAATGCAGGGACTGCGATAGGCTGGGACAGCAGCAGAGGTGAGAGCCCGAGTAATGCAGGGACTGGGATAGGCTGGGACAGCAGCAGAGGTCAGAGCCTGAGTAATGCAGGGACTGAGATAGGCCGGGACAGCAGCAGAGGTGAGAGTCCGAGTAATGCAGGGACTGAGATAGGCCGGGACAGCAGCAGAGGTGAGAGCCCGAGTAATGCAGGGACTGAGATAGGCTGGGACAGCAGCAGAGGTGAGAGCGAGTAATGCAGGGACTGAGATAGGCCGGGACAGCAGCAGAGGTGAGAGCCCGAGTAATGCAGGGACTGAGATAGGCCGGGACAGCAGCAGAGGTGAGAGCCCGAGTAATGCAGGGACTGAGATAGGCTGGGACAGCAGCAGAGGTGAGAGCCCGAGTAATGCAGGGACTGAGAGAGGCCGGGACAGCAGCAGAGGTGAGAGCCCGAGTAATGCAGGGACTGAGATAGGCCGGGACAGCAGCACAGGTGAGAGCCCGAGTAATGCAGGGACTGAGATAGGCTGGGACAGCAGCAGAGGTGAGAGTCCGAGTAATGCAGGAACTGGGATAGGCCGGGACAGCAGCAGAGGTGAGAGTCCGAGTAATGCAGGGACTGAGATAGGCCGGGACAGCAGCAGAGGTGAGAGCCCGAGTAATGCAGGGACTGAGATAGGCCGGGACAGCAGCAGAGGTGAGAGCCTGAGTAATGCAGGGACTGAGATAGGCCGGGACAGCAGCAGAGGTGAGAGCCCGAGTAATGCAGGGACTGAGATAGGCCGGGACAGCAGCAGAGGTGAGAGCCCGAGTAATGCAGGGACTGAGATAGGCTGGGACAGCAGCAGAGGTGAGAGCCCGAGTAATGCAGGGACTGAGATAGGCTGGGACAGCAGCACAGGTGAGAGCCCGAGTAATGCAGGGACTGAAATAGGCCGGGACAGCAGCAGAGGTGAGAGCCCGAGTAATGCAGGGACTGAGAGAGCCCGGGACAGCAGCACAGGTGAGAGCCTGAGTAATGCAGGGACTGAGATAGGCTGGGACAGCAGCAGAGGTGAGAGCCTGAGTAATGCAGGGACTGGGATAGGCTGGGACAGCAGCACAGGTGAGAGTCTGAGTAATGCAGAGACTGAGAGAGGCCGGGACAGCAGCAGAGGTGAGAGCCCGAGTAATGCAGGGACTGAGATAGGCCGGGACAGCAGCAGAGGTGAGAGCCCGAGTAATGCAGGGACTAAGATAGGCCGGGACAGCAGCACAGGTGAGAGCCTGAGTAATGCAGGGACTAAGATAGGCCGGGACAGCAGCAGAGGTGAGAGCCTGAGTAATGCAGGGACTGAGATAGGCCGGGAGAGCAGCAGAGGTGAGAGCCCGAGTAATGCAGGGACTAAGATAGGCCGGGACAGCAGCAGAGGTGAGAGCCCGAGTAATGCAGGGACTAAGATAGGCCGGGACAGCAGCAGGGTGAGAGCCCGAGTAATGCAGGGACTGAGATAGGCTGGGACAGCAGCAGAGGTGAGAGCCCGAGTAATGCAGGGACTGAGATAGGCCGGGACAGCAGCAGAGGTGAGAGCGAGTAATGCAGGGACTGAGATAGGCTGGGACAGCAGCAGAGGTGAGAGCCTGAGTAATGCAGGGACTGAGATAGGCCGGGACAGCAGCAGAGGTGAGAGCCCGAGTAATGCAGGGACTGAGATAGGCTGGGACAGCAGCACAGGTGAGAGCCCGAGTAATGCAGGGACTGAGATAGGCTGGGACAGCAGCACAGGTGAGAGCCCGAGTAATGCAGGGACTGAGATAGGCCGGGACAGCAGCAGAGGTGAGAGCCTGAGTAATGCAGGGACTGAGATAGGCTGGGACAGCAGCAGAGGTGAGAGCCTGAGTAATGCAGAGACTGAGATAGGCTGGGACAGCAGCAGAGGTGAGAGCCCGAGTAATGCAGGGACTGAGATAGGCTGGGACAGCAGCAGAGGTGAGAGCCTGAGTAATGCAGAGACTGAGATAGGCCGGGACAGCAGCAGAGGTGAGAGCCTGAGTAATGCAGGGACTGAGATAGGCTGGGACAGCAGCAGAGGTGAGAGCCTGAGTAATGCAAAGACTGAGATAGGCTGGGACAGCAGCAGAGGTGAGAGCCCGAGTAATGCAGGGACTGAGATAGGCTGGGACAGCAGCAGAGGTGAGAGCCTGAGTAATGCAGAGACTGAGATAGGCCGGGACAGCAGCAGAGGTGAGAGCCTGAGTAATGCAGGGACTGGGATAGGCCGGGACAGCAGCAGAGGTGAGAGCCTGAGTAATGCAGAGACTGAGATAGGCCGGGACAGCAGCAGAGGTGAGAGCCTGAGTAATGCAGGGACTGGGATAGGCCGGGACAGCAGCAGAGGTGAGAGCCCGAGTAATGCAGGGACTGAGATAGGCCGGGACAGCAGCAGAGGTGAGAGCCCGAGTAATGCAGGGACTGAGATAGGCCGGGACAGCAGCAGAGGTCAGAGCCCGAGTAATGCAGGGACTGAGATAGGCCGGGACAGCAGCAGAGGTGAGAGCCCGAGTAATGCAGGGACTGAGATAGGCTGGGACAGCAGCACAGGTGAGAGCCCGAGTAATGCAGGGACTGAGATAGGCCGGGACAGCAGCAGAGGTGAGAGCCCGAGTAATGCAGGGACTGAGATAGGCTGGGACAGCAGCACAGGTGAGAGCCCGAGTAATGCAGGGACTGAGATAGGCCGGGACAGCAGCAGAGGTGAGAGCCCGAGTAATGCAGGGACTGAGATAGGCCGGGACAGCAGCAGAGGTGAGAGCCCGAGTAATGCAGGGACTGAGATAGGCTGGGACAGCAGCACAGGTGAGAGCCCGAGTAATGCAGGGACTGAGATAGGCCGGGACAGCAGCAGAGGTGAGAGCCCGAGTAATGCAGGGACTGAGATAGGCTGGGACAGCAGCAGAGGTGAGAGCCCGAGTAATGCAGGGACTGAGATAGGCCGGGAGAGCAGCAGAGGTGAGAGCCCGAGTAATGCAGAGACTGAGATAGGCCGGGACAGCAGCAGAGGTGAGAGCCCGAGTAATGCAGGGACTGAGATAGGCCGGGACAGCAGCAGAGGTGAGAGCCCGAGTAATGCAGGGACTGAGATAGGCCGGGACAGCAGCAGAGGTGAGAGCCCGAGTAATGCAGGGACTGAGATAGGCCGGGACAGCAGCAGAGGTCAGAGCCCGAGTAATGCAGGGACTGAGATAGGCCGGGACAGCAGCAGAGGTGAGAGCCCGAGTAATGCAGGGACTGAGATAGGCTGGGACAGCAGCACAGGTGAGAGCCCGAGTAATGCAGGGACTGAGATAGGCCGGGACAGCAGCAGAGGTGAGAGCCCGAGTAATGCAGGGACTGAGATAGGCTGGGACAGCAGCACAGGTGAGAGCCCGAGTAATGCAGGGACTGAGATAGGCCGGGACAGCAGCAGAGGTGAGAGCCCGAGTAATGCAGGGACTGAGATAGGCCGGGACAGCAGCAGAGGTGAGAGCCCGAGTAATGCAGGGACTGAGATAGGCTGGGACAGCAGCAGAGGTGAGAGCCTGAGTAATGCAGGGACTGAGATAGGCCGGGACAGCAGCAGAGGTGAGAGCCCGAGTAATGCAGGGACTGAGATAGGCCGGGACAGCAGCAGAGGTGAGAGCCCGAGTAATGCAGGGACTGGGATAGGCCGGGACAGCAGCAGAGGTGAGAGCCCGAGTAATGCAGGGACTGAGATAGGCCGGGACAGCAGCAGAGATGAGAGTCCGAGTAATGCAGAGACTGAGATAGGCCGGGACAGCAGCACAGGTGAGAGCCCGAGTAATGCAGGGACTGAGATAGGCTGGGACAGCAGCAGAGGTGAGAGCCCGAGTAATGCAGGGACTGAGATAGGCTGGGACAGCAGCACAGGTGAGAGCCCGAGTAATGCAGGGACTGAGATAGGCTGGGACAGCAGCACAGGTGAGAGCCCGAGTAATGCAGGGACTGAGATAGGCTGGGACAGCAGCAGAGGTGAGAGCCTGAGTAATGCAGAGACTGAGATAGGCCGGGACAGCAGCAGAGGTGAGAGCCTGAGTAATGCAGGGACTGAGATAGGCTGGGACAGCAGCAGAGGTGAGAGCCCGAGTAATGCAGGGACTGAGATAGGCTGGGACAGCAGCACAGGTGAGAGCCCGAGTAATGCAGGGACTGAGATAGGCTGGGACAGCAGCACAGGTGAGAGCCCGAGTAATGCAGGGACTGAGATAGGCTGGGACAGCAGCAGAGGTGAGAGCCTGAGTAATGCAGAGACTGAGATAGGCCGGGACAGCAGCAGAGGTGAGAGCCTGAGTAATGCAGGGACTGGGATAGGCCGGGACAGCAGCAGAGGTGAGAGCCCGAGTAATGCAGGGACTGAGATAGGCCGGGAGAGCAGCAGAGGTGAGAGCCCGAGTAATGCAGGGACTGAGAGAGCCCGGGACAGCAGCAGAGGTGAGAGCCCGAGTAATGCAGGGACTGAGATAGGCCGGGACAGCAGCAGAGGTGAGAGCCCGAGTAATGCAGGGACTGAGATAGGCTGGGACAGCAGCAGAGGTGAGAGCCCGAGTAATGCAGGGACTGAGATAGGCCGGGACAGCAGCAGAGGTCAGAGCCCGAGTAATGCAGGGACTGAGATAGGCCGGGACAGCAGCAGAGGTGAGAGCCCGAGTAATGCAGGGACTGAGATAGGCTGGGACAGCAGCACAGGTGAGAGCCCGAGTAATGCAGGGACTGAGATAGGCCGGGACAGCAGCAGAGGTGAGAGCCCGAGTAATGCAGGGACTGAGATAGGCTGGGACAGCAGCACAGGTGAGAGCCCGAGTAATGCAGGGACTGAGATAGGCTGGGACAGCAGCAGAGGTGAGAGCCCGAGTAATGCAGGGACTGAGATAGGCCGGGACAGCAGCAGAGGTGAGAGCCCGAGTAATGCAGGGACTGAGATAGGCTGGGACAGCAGCACAGGTGAGAGCCCGAGTAATGCAGGGACTGAGATAGGCCGGGACAGCAGCAGAGGTGAGAGCCCGAGTAATGCAGGGACTGAGATAGGCCGGGACAGCAGCAGAGGTGAGAGCCTGAGTAATGCAGGGACTGAGATAGGCTGGGACAGCAGCAGAGGTGAGAGCCTGAGTAATGCAGGGACTGAGATAGGCCGGGACAGCAGCAGAGGTGAGAGCCCGAGTAATGCAGGGACTGAGATAGGCTGGGACAGCAGCAGAGGTGAGAGCCCGAGTAATGCAGGGACTGAGATAGGCTGGGACAGCAGCACAGGTGAGAGCCCGAGTAATGCAGGGACTGAGATAGGCTGGGACAGCAGCAGAGGTGAGAGCCCGAGTAATGCAGGGACTGAGATAGGCCGGGACAGCAGCAGAGATGAGAGTCCGAGTAATGCAGAGACTGAGATAGGCCGGGACAGCAGCAGAGGTGAGAGCCCGAGTAATGCAGGGACTGAGAGAGCCCGGGACAACAGCAGAGGTGAGAGCCCGAGTAATGCAGGGACTGAGATAGGCTGGGACAGCAGCAGAGGTGAGAGCCCGAGTAATGCAGGGACTGAGATAGGCCGGGACAGCAGCAGAGGTGAGAGCCCGAGTAATGCAGGGACTGAGATAGGCCGGGACAGCAGCAGAGGTGAGAGCCCGAGTAATGCAGGGACTGAGATAGGCTGGGACAGCAGCAGAGGTGAGAGCCCGAGTAATGCAGGGACTGAGATAGGCTGGGACAGCAGCAGAGGTGAGAGCCCGAGTAATGCAGGGACTGCGATAGGCTGGGACAGCAGCAGAGGTGAGAGCGAGTAATGCAGGGACTGAGATAGGCTGGGACAGCAGCACAGGTGAGAGCCCGAGTAATGCAGGGACTGGGATAGGCTGGGACAGCAGCAGAGGTGAGAGCCCGAGTAATGCAGGGACTGAGATAGGCTGGGACAGCAGCAGAGGTGAGAGCGAGTAATGCAGGGACTGAGATAGGCCGGGACAGCAGCAGAGGTGAGAGCCCGAGTAATGCAGGGACTGAGATAGGCCGGGACAGCAGCAGAGGTGAGAGCCCGAGTAATGCAGGGACTGAGAGAGCCCGGGACAGCAGCACAGGTGAGAGCCCGAGTAATGCAGGGACTGGGATAGGCCGGGTCAGCAGCAGAGGTGAGAGCGAGTAATGCAGGGACTGAGATAGGCCGGGACAGCAGCAGAGGTGAGAGCCCGAGTAATGCAGGGACTGAGATAGGCTGGGACAGCAGCACAGGTGAGAGCCCGAGTAATGCAGGGACTGAGATAGGCCGGGACAGCAGCAGAGGTGAGAGCCCGAGTAATGCAGGGACTGAGATAGGCCGGGACAGCAGCAGAGGTGAGAGCCCGAGTAATGCAGGGACTGAGATAGGCCGGGACAGCAGCAGAGGTCAGAGCCTGAGTAATGCAGGGACTGAGATAGGCCGGGTCAGCAGCAGAG
Source organism: Ascaphus truei (assembly GCF_040206685.1). Taxonomy (NCBI): domain Eukaryota; kingdom Metazoa; phylum Chordata; class Amphibia; order Anura; family Ascaphidae; genus Ascaphus; species Ascaphus truei. The sequence goes on along the minus strand of NW_027454985.1, from coordinate 25,757 downwards.
GTGAGAGCCTGAGTAATGCAGGGACTGAGATAGGCCGGGACAGCAGCAGAGGTGAGAGCCCGAGTAATGCAGGGACTGAGATAGGCTGGGACAGCAGCAGAGGTGAGAGCCCGAGTAATGCAGGGACTGAGATAGGCTGGGACAGCAGCACAGGTGAGAGCCCGAGTAATGCAGGGACTGAGATAGGCCGGGACAGCAGCAGAGGTGAGAGCCCGAGTAATGCAGGGACTGAGATAGGCCGGGACAGCAGCAGAGGTGAGAGCCCGAGTAATGCAGGGACTGAGATAGGCTGGGACAGCAGCACAGGTGAGAGCCCGAGTAATGCAGGGACTGAGATAGGCCGGGACAGCAGCAGAGGTGAGAGCCCGAGTAATGCAGGGACTGAGATAGGCTGGGACAGCAGCAGAGGTGAGAGCCCGAGTAATGCAGGGACTGAGATAGGCCGGGACAGCAGCAGAGGTGAGAGCCTGAGTAATGCAGGGACTGAGATAGGCTGGGACAGCAGCAGAGGTGAGAGCCCGAGTAATGCAGGGACTGAGATAGGCCGGGACAGCAGCAGAGGTGAGAGCCCGAGTAATGCAGGGACTGAGATAGGCCGGGACAGCAGCAGAGGTGAGAGCCCGAGTAATGCAGGGACTGAGATAGGCCGGGACAGCAGCAGAGGTGAGAGCCCGAGTAATGCAGGGACTGAGATAGGCCGGGACAGCAGCAGAGGTGAGAGCCCGAGTAATGCAGGGACTGAGATAGGCCGGGACAGCAGCAGAGGTGAGAGCCCGAGTAATGCAGGGACTGAGATAGGCTGGGACAGCAGCACAGGTGAGAGCCCGAGTAATGCAGGGACTGAGATAGGCCGGGACAGCAGCAGAGGTGAGAGCCCGAGTAATGCAGGGACTGAGATAGGCTGGGACAGCAGCAGAGGTGAGAGCCCGAGTAATGCAGGGACTGAGATAGGCTGGGACAGCAGCACAGGTGAGAGCCCGAGTAATGCAGGGACTGAGATAGGCCGGGACAGCAGCAGAGGTGAGAGCCCGAGTAATGCAGGGACTGAGATAGGCCGGGACAGCAGCAGAGGTGAGAGCCCGAGTAATGCAGGGACTGAGATAGGCTGGGACAGCAGCACAGGTGAGAGCCCGAGTAATGCAGGGACTGAGATAGGCCGGGACAGCAGCAGAGGTGAGAGCCCGAGTAATGCAGGGACTGAGATAGGCCGGGACAGCAGCAGAGGTGAGAGCCCGAGTAATGCAGGGACTGAGATAGGCTGGGACAGCAGCAGAGGTGAGAGCCCGAGTAATGCAGGGACTGCGATAGGCTGGGACAGCAGCAGAGGTGAGAGCCCGAGTAATGCAGGGACTGGGATAGGCTGGGACAGCAGCAGAGGTCAGAGCCTGAGTAATGCAGGGACTGAGATAGGCCGGGACAGCAGCAGAGGTGAGAGTCCGAGTAATGCAGGGACTGAGATAGGCCGGGACAGCAGCAGAGGTGAGAGCCCGAGTAATGCAGGGACTGAGATAGGCTGGGACAGCAGCAGAGGTGAGAGCGAGTAATGCAGGGACTGAGATAGGCTGGGACAGCAGCAGAGGTGAGAGCCCGAGTAATGCAGGGACTGAGATAGGCCGGGACAGCAGCAGAGGTGAGAGCCCGAGTAATGCAGGGACTGAGATAGGCTGGGACAGCAGCAGAGGTGAGAGCCCGAGTAATGCAGGGACTGAGAGAGGCCGGGACAGCAGCAGAGGTGAGAGCCCGAGTAATGCAGGGACTGAGATAGGCCGGGACAGCAGCACAGGTGAGAGCCCGAGTAATGCAGGGACTGAGATAGGCTGGGACAGCAGCAGAGGTGAGAGTCCGAGTAATGCAGGAACTGGGATAGGCCGGGACAGCAGCAGAGGTGAGAGTCCGAGTAATGCAGGGACTGAGATAGGCCGGGACAGCAGCAGAGGTGAGAGCCCGAGTAATGCAGGGACTGAGATAGGCCGGGACAGCAGCAGAGGTGAGAGCCTGAGTAATGCAGGGACTGAGATAGGCCGGGACAGCAGCAGAGGTGAGAGCCCGAGTAATGCAGGGACTGAGATAGGCCGGGACAGCAGCAGAGGTGAGAGCCCGAGTAATGCAGGGACTGAGATAGGCTGGGACAGCAGCAGAGGTGAGAGCCCGAGTAATGCAGGGACTGAGATAGGCTGGGACAGCAGCACAGGTGAGAGCCCGAGTAATGCAGGGACTGAAATAGGCCGGGACAGCAGCAGAGGTGAGAGCCCGAGTAATGCAGGGACTGAGAGAGCCCGGGACAGCAGCACAGGTGAGAGCCTGAGTAATGCAGGGACTGAGATAGGCTGGGACAGCAGCAGAGGTGAGAGCCTGAGTAATGCAGGGACTGGGATAGGCTGGGACAGCAGCACAGGTGAGAGTCTGAGTAATGCAGAGACTGAGAGAGGCCGGGACAGCAGCAGAGGTGAGAGCCCGAGTAATGCAGGGACTGAGATAGGCCGGGACAGCAGCAGAGGTGAGAGCCCGAGTAATGCAGGGACTAAGATAGGCCGGGACAGCAGCACAGGTGAGAGCCTGAGTAATGCAGGGACTAAGATAGGCCGGGACAGCAGCAGAGGTGAGAGCCTGAGTAATGCAGGGACTGAGATAGGCCGGGAGAGCAGCAGAGGTGAGAGCCCGAGTAATGCAGGGACTAAGATAGGCCGGGACAGCAGCAGAGGTGAGAGCCCGAGTAATGCAGGGACTAAGATAGGCCGGGACAGCAGCAGGGTGAGAGCCCGAGTAATGCAGGGACTGAGATAGGCTGGGACAGCAGCAGAGGTGAGAGCCCGAGTAATGCAGGGACTGAGATAGGCCGGGACAGCAGCAGAGGTGAGAGTGAGTAATGCAGGGACTGAGATAGGCTGGGACAGCAGCAGAGGTGAGAGCCTGAGTAATGCAGGGACTGAGATAGGCCGGGACAGCAGCAGAGGTGAGAGCCCGAGTAATGCAGGGACTGAGATAGGCTGGGACAGCAGCACAGGTGAGAGCCCGAGTAATGCAGGGACTGAGATAGGCTGGGACAGCAGCACAGGTGAGAGCCCGAGTAATGCAGGGACTGAGATAGGCCGGGACAGCAGCAGAGGTGAGAGCCTGAGTAATGCAGAGACTGAGATAGGCCGGGACAGCAGCAGAGGTGAGAGCCTGAGTAATGCAGGGACTGAGATAGGCTGGGACAGCAGCAGAGGTGAGAGCCTGAGTAATGCAGAGACTGAGATAGGCTGGGACAGCAGCAGAGGTGAGAGCCCGAGTAATGCAGGGACTGAGATAGGCTGGGACAGCAGCAGAGGTGAGAGCCTGAGTAATGCAGAGACTGAGATAGGCCGGGACAGCAGCAGAGGTGAGAGCCTGAGTAATGCAGGGACTGGGATAGGCCGGGACAGCAGCAGAGGTGAGAGCCTGAGTAATGCAGAGACTGAGATAGGCCGGGACAGCAGCAGAGGTGAGAGCCTGAGTAATGCAGGGACTGGGATAGGCCGGGACAGCAGCAGAGGTGAGAGCCCGAGTAATGCAGGGACTGAGATAGGCCGGGACAGCAGCAGAGGTGAGAGCCCGAGTAATGCAGGGACTGAGATAGGCCGGGACAGCAGCAGAGGTCAGAGCCCGAGTAATGCAGGGACTGAGATAGGCCGGGACAGCAGCAGAGGTGAGAGCCCGAGTAATGCAGGGACTGAGATAGGCTGGGACAGCAGCACAGGTGAGAGCCCGAGTAATGCAGGGACTGAGATAGGCCGGGACAGCAGCAGAGGTGAGAGCCCGAGTAATGCAGGGACTGAGATAGGCTGGGACAGCAGCACAGGTGAGAGCCCGAGTAATGCAGGGACTGAGATAGGCCGGGACAGCAGCAGAGGTGAGAGCCCGAGTAATGCAGGGACTGAGATAGGCCGGGACAGCAGCAGAGGTGAGAGCCCGAGTAATGCAGGGACTGAGATAGGCTGGGACAGCAGCACAGGTGAGAGCCCGAGTAATGCAGGGACTGAGATAGGCCGGGACAGCAGCAGAGGTGAGAGCCCGAGTAATGCAGGGACTGAGATAGGCTGGGACAGCAGCAGAGGTGAGAGCCCGAGTAATGCAGGGACTGAGATAGGCCGGGAGAGCAGCAGAGGTGAGAGCCCGAGTAATGCAGAGACTGAGATAGGCCGGGACAGCAGCAGAGGTGAGAGCCCGAGTAATGCAGGGACTGAGATAGGCCGGGACAGCAGCAGAGGTGAGAGCCCGAGTAATGCAGGGACTGAGATAGGCCGGGACAGCAGCAGAGGTGAGAGCCTGAGTAATGCAGGGACTGAGATAGGCTGGGACAGCAGCAGAGGTGAGAGCCTGAGTAATGCAGGGACTGAGATAGGCCGGGACAGCAGCAGAGGTGAGAGCCCGAGTAATGCAGGGACTGAGATAGGCCGGGACAGCAGCAGAGGTGAGAGCCCGAGTAATGCAGGGACTGGGATAGGCCGGGACAGCAGCAGAGGTGAGAGCCCGAGTAATGCAGGGACTGAGATAGGCCGGGACAGCAGCAGAGATGAGAGTCCGAGTAATGCAGAGACTGAGATAGGCCGGGACAGCAGCACAGGTGAGAGCCCGAGTAATGCAGGGACTGAGATAGGCTGGGACAGCAGCAGAGGTGAGAGCCCGAGTAATGCAGGGACTGAGATAGGCTGGGACAGCAGCACAGGTGAGAGCCCGAGTAATGCAGGGACTGAGATAGGCTGGGACAGCAGCACAGGTGAGAGCCCGAGTAATGCAGGGACTGAGATAGGCTGGGACAGCAGCAGAGGTGAGAGCCTGAGTAATGCAGAGACTGAGATAGGCCGGGACAGCAGCAGAGGTGAGAGCCTGAGTAATGCAGGGACTGCGATAGGCCGGGACAGCAGCAGAGGTGAGAGCCCGAGTAATGCAGGGACTGAGATAGGCTGGGACAGCAGCAGAGGTGAGAGCCCGAGTAATGCAGGGACTGAGATAGGCTGGGACAGCAGCAGAGGTGAGAGCCCGAGTAATGCAGGGACTGAGATAGGCCGGGACAGCAGCAGAGGTGAGAGCCCGAGTAATGCAGGGACTGAGATAGGCTGGGACAGCAGCAGAGGTGAGAGCCCGAGTAATGCAGGGACTGAGATAGGCTGGGACAGCAGCACAGGTGAGAGCCCGAGTAATGCAGGGACTGAGATAGGCTGGGACAGCAGCACAGGTGAGAGCCCGAGTAATGCAGGGACTGAGATAGGCTGGGACAGCAGCAGAGGTGAGAGCCTGAGTAATGCAGAGACTGAGATAGGCCGGGACAGCAGCAGAGGTGAGAGCCTGAGTAATGCAGGGACTGGGATAGGCCGGGACAGCAGCAGAGGTGAGAGCCCGAGTAATGCAGGGACTGAGATAGGCCGGGAGAGCAGCAGAGGTGAGAGCCCGAGTAATGCAGGGACTGAGAGAGCCCGGGACAGCAGCAGAGGTGAGAGCCCGAGTAATGCAGGGACTGAGATAGGCCGGGACAGCAGCAGAGGTGAGAGCCCGAGTAATGCAGGGACTGAGATAGGCTGGGACAGCAGCAGAGGTGAGAGCCCGAGTAATGCAGGGACTGAGATAGGCCGGGACAGCAGCAGAGGTCAGAGCCCGAGTAATGCAGGGACTGAGATAGGCCGGGACAGCAGCAGAGGTGAGAGCCCGAGTAATGCAGGGACTGAGATAGGCTGGGACAGCAGCACAGGTGAGAGCCCGAGTAATGCAGGGACTGAGATAGGCCGGGACAGCAGCAGAGGTGAGAGCCCGAGTAATGCAGGGACTGAGATAGGCTGGGACAGCAGCACAGGTGAGAGCCCGAGTAATGCAGGGACTGAGATAGGCCGGGACAGCAGCAGAGGTGAGAGCCCGAGTAATGCAGGGACTGAGATAGGCTGGGACAGCAGCACAGGTGAGAGCCCGAGTAATGCAGGGACTGAGATAGGCCGGGACAGCAGCAGAGGTGAGAGCCCGAGTAATGCAGGGACTGAGATAGGCCGGGACAGCAGCAGAGGTGAGAGCCTGAGTAATGCAGGGACTGAGATAGGCTGGGACAGCAGCAGAGGTGAGAGCCTGAGTAATGCAGGGACTGAGATAGGCCGGGACAGCAGCAGAGGTGAGAGCCCGAGTAATGCAGGGACTGAGATAGGCTGGGACAGCAGCAGAGGTGAGAGCCCGAGTAATGCAGGGACTGAGATAGGCTGGGACAGCAGCACAGGTGAGAGCCCGAGTAATGCAGGGACTGAGATAGGCTGGGACAGCAGCAGAGGTGAGAGCCCGAGTAATGCAGGGACTGAGATAGGCCGGGACAGCAGCAGAGATGAGAGTCCGAGTAATGCAGAGACTGAGATAGGCCGGGACAGCAGCAGAGGTGAGAGCCCGAGTAATGCAGGGACTGAGAGAGCCCGGGACAACAGCAGAGGTGAGAGCCCGAGTAATGCAGGGACTGAGATAGGCTGGGACAGCAGCAGAGGTGAGAGCCCGAGTAATGCAGGGACTGAGATAGGCCGGGACAGCAGCAGAGGTGAGAGCCCGAGTAATGCAGGGACTGAGATAGGCCGGGACAGCAGCAGAGGTGAGAGCCCGAGTAATGCAGGGACTGAGATAGGCTGGGACAGCAGCAGAGGTGAGAGCCCGAGTAATGCAGGGACTGCGATAGGCTGGGACAGCAGCAGAGGTGAGAGCGAGTAATGCAGGGACTGAGATAGGCTGGGACAGCAGCACAGGTGAGAGCCCGAGTAATGCAGGGACTGGGATAGGCTGGGACAGCAGCAGAGGTGAGAGCCCGAGTAATGCAGGGACTGAGATAGGCTGGGACAGCAGCAGAGGTGAGAGCGAGTAATGCAGGGACTGAGATAGGCCGGGACAGCAGCAGAGGTGAGAGCCCGAGTAATGCAGGGACTGAGATAGGCCGGGACAGCAGCAGAGGTGAGAGCCCGAGTAATGCAGGGACTGAGAGAGCCCGGGACAGCAGCACAGGTGAGAGCCCGAGTAATGCAGGGACTGGGATAGGCCGGGTCAGCAGCAGAGGTGAGAGCGAGTAATGCAGGGACTGAGATAGGCTGGGACAGCAGCAGAGGTGAGAGCCCGAGTAATGCAGGGACTGAGATAGGCTGGGACAGCAGCACAGGTGAGAGCCCGAGTAATGCAGGGACTGAGATAGGCCGGGACAGCAGCAGAGGTGAGAGCCCGAGTAATGCAGGGACTGAGATAGGCCGGGACAGCAGCAGAGGTGAGAGCCCGAGTAATGCAGGGACTGAGATAGGCCGGGACAGCAGCAGAGGTCAGAGCCTGAGTAATGCAGGGACTGAGATAGGCCGGGTCAGCAGCAGAGGTGAGAGCCTGAGTAATGCAGGGACTGAGATAGGCTGGGACAGCAGCAGAGGTGAGAGCCTGAGTAATGCAGGGACTGAGAGAGCCCGGGACAGCAGCAGGTATATGATGATGCATATCGCAGGTGGATACTCGGCAGTAATATGGATATATAGATATGGGGGGGAAGGTTCTGAGCGCAGGATATCTGGGGGTTTTTTTCTTATGAGGATCCTCTCTCCTCTCAGGAGCCCAGACTGCGCCTGTTCATTATCCGACCTGCGGCATGTCCTCTAATGAAACCCGTACTCGTGTTTGTCAACCCCAAAAGTGGCGGAAATCAGGTGAGGCTCCTTAACCCACAGCACACACTCTCTGCTCCGTCTCTCCATCCTTTCTCCCCCTTCCCCCCTCTATCTCTGACATGGCGTCTCTCGCGCACATACAGGGGGTGAAGATCCTTCAGTCTTTCATGTGGTATCTGAACCCACGCCAGGTGTTTGATCTCAGCCACGGTGGCCCTAAGGAAGCGTAAGTACCCGGGTGTGAGGAAGCGAGGCCGGCACTCCCTGCTTGAGTGTGAGTGAGGCGATGCTCCTGGAGTGTGAGTGAGGATTTCTAGTTGGCACAATTCCCAGAGTTTCTAACATTCTGTGTTACTGTTTGCAATACAGTGTGATTTGCCGTTTGTGTCATGCTGCGTGTGTTGCTGTGTCATGCCTCGTGCGTGTGTTGCTGTGTGTCATGCCGTGTGTGTTGCTGTGTGTCATGCCGCGTGTGTTGCGGTTTGTGTCATGCCGCGTGTGTTGCGGTTTGTGTCATGCCGCGTGTGTTGCGGTTTGTGTCATGCCGCGTGTGTTGCTGTGTCATGCCTCGTGCGTGTGTTGCTGTGTGTCATGCCGCGTGTGTTGCGGTTTGTGTCATGCCGCGTGTGTTGCGGTTTGTGTCATGCTGCGTGTGTTTCTGTGTCATGCCTCGTGCGTGTGTTGCTGTGTGTCATGCCGCGTGTGTTGCGGTTTGTGTCATGCCGCGTGTGTTGCGGTTTGAGACATGCCGCGTGTTGCTGTGTTGTGAGTGTGTTGCTCAGTGTCATGCTGCGTGCGTGTGTTGCGTGCGTGTGTTGCTGTGCGTGTCATGCCGCGTGCGTGTGTTGCTGCGTGCGTGTGTTGCTGTGCGTGTCATGCCGCGTGCGTGTGTTGCCGCGTGCGTGTGTTGCTGTGCGTGTCATGCCGCGTGCGTGTGTTGCTGTGCGTGTCATGCCGCGTGTGTTGCTGCGTGCGTGTGTTGCGTGCGTGTGTTGCTGTGCGTGTCATGCCGCGTGCGTGTGTTGCGTGCGTGTGTTGCTGTGCGTGTCATGCCGCGTGCGTGTGTTGCTGCGTGCGTGTGTTGCTGTGTGCGTGTGTTGCTGTGCGTGTCATGCCGCGTGCGTGTGTTGCGTGCGTGTGTTGCTGTGCGTGTCATGCCGCGTGCGTGTGTTGCTGTGCGTGTCATGCCGCGTGCGTGTGTTGCTGCGTGCGTGTGTTGCTGTGCGTGTCATGCCACGTGCGTGTGTTGCTGTGCGTGTCATGCCGCGTGCGTGTGTTGCTGTGTGCGTGTGTTGCTGTGCGTGTCATGCCGCGTGCGTGTGTTGCTGTGTGCGTGTGTTGCTGTGCGTGTGTTGCTGTGTGCGTGTGTTGCTGTGCGTGTCATGCCGCGTGCGTGTGTTGCTGTGCGTGTCATGCCGTGTGCGTGTGTTGCTGTGCGTGTCATGCCGCGTGCGTGTGTTGCCGCGTGCGTGTGTTGCTGTGCGTGTCATGCTGCGTGCGTGTGTTGCTGCGTGCGTGTGTTGCTGTGCCTGTCATGCTGCGTGTGTGTGTTGCTGTGCGTGTCATGCCGCGTGCGTGTGTTGCTGCGTGCGTGTGTTGCTGTGCGTGTCATGCCGCGTGCGTGTGTTGCTGCGTGCGTGTGTTGCTGTGCGTGTCATGCCGCGTGCGTGTGTTGCCGCGTGCGTGTGTTGCCGCGTGCGTGTGTTGCTGTGCGTGTCATGCCGCGTGCGTGTGTTGCCGCGTGCGTGTGTTGCCGCGTGCGTGTGTTGCTGTGCGTGTCATGCCGCGTGCGTGTGTTGCCGTGTGCGTGTGTTGCTGTGCGTGTCATGCCGCGTGCGTGTCATGCCGCGTGCGTGTGTTGCTGTGCCTGTCATGCCGCGTGCGTGTGTTGCTGCGTGCGTGTGTTGCTGTGCGTATCATGCCGCGTGTGTTGCTGCGTGCGTGTGTTGCCACGTGCGGGTGTTGCTGCGTGCGTGTGTTGCCGCGTGCGTGTGTTGCTGTGCGTGTCATGCCGCGTGCGTGTCATGCCGCGTGCGTGTGTTGCTGTGCGTGTCATGCCGCGTGCGTGTGTTGCTGTGCGTGTCATGCCGCGTGCGTGTGTTGCTGTGCCTGTCATGCCGCGTGCGTATCATGCCGCGTGTGTTGCTACGTGCGTGTGTTGCCGCGTGCGTGTGTTGCTGTGCGTGTCATGCCGCGTGCGTGTGTTGCTGTGCGTGTCATGCCGCGTGCGTGTCATGCCGCGTGCGTGTGTTGCTGTGCGTGTCATGCCGCGTGTGTGTGTTGCTGCGTGCGTGTGTTGCTGTGCGTGTCATGCCGCGTGCGTGTGTTGCTGTGCGTGTCATGCCGCGTGTGTGTGTTGCTGCGTGCGTGTGTTGCTGTGCGTGTCATGCCGCGTGCGTGTGTTGCTGTGCGTGTCATGCCGCGTGCGTGTCATGCCGTGTGCGTGTGTTGCTGTGCGTGTCATGCCGCGTGCGTGTGTTGCTGCGTGCGTGTGTTGCTGTGCGTGTCATGCCGCGTGCGTGTGTTGCTGTGCGTGTCATGCCGCGTGTGTGTGTTGCTGCGTGCGTGTGTTGCTGTGCCTGTCATGCCGCGTGCGTGTGTTGCCGCGTGCGTGTGTTGCTGCGTGCGTGTGTTGCTGTGCCTGTCATGCTGCGTGTGTGTGTTGCTGTGCGTGTCATGCCGCGTGCGTGTGTTGCTGTGTGCGTGTGTTGCTGTGCGTGTCATGCCGCGTGTGTGTGTTGCTGCGTGCGTGTGTTGCTGTGCGTGTCATGCCGCGTGTGTGTGTTGCTGTGCGTGTCATGCCGCGTGTGTTGCTGCGTGCGTGTGTTGCTGTGCGTGTCATGCCGCGTGCGTGTGTTGCTGCGTGCGTGTGTTGCTGTGCGTGTCATGCCGCGTGCGTGTGTTGCTGTGCCTGTCATGCCGCGTGCGTGTGTTGCTGCGTGCGTGTGTTGCTGTGCGTGTCATGCCGCGTGCGTGTGTTGCTGTGCGTGTCATGCCGCGTGCGTGTGTTGCTGTGCGTGTCATGCCGCGTGCGTGTGTTGCTGTGCGTATCATGCCGCGTGTGTTGCTGCGTGCGTGTGTTGCTGCGTGCGTGTGTTGCTGCGTGCGTGTGTTGCTGTGCGTGTCATGCCGCGTGCGTGTGTTGCTGCGTGCGTGTGTTGCTGCGTGCGTGTGTTGCTGCGTGCGTGTGTTGCTGTGCCTGTCATGCCGCGTGCGTGTGTTGCTGCGTGCGTGTGTTGCTGTGCCTGTCATGCCGCGTGCGTGTGTTGCTGCGTGCGTGTGTTGCTGTGCCTGTCATGCTGCGTGCGTGTGTTGCTGCGTGCGTGTGTTGCCGCGTGCGTGTGTTGCCGCGTGCGTGTGTTGCTGTGCCTGTCATGCTGCGTGCGTGCGTGTGTTGCTGTGCGTGTGTTGCTGTGCCTGTCATGCTGCGTGCGTGTGTTGCTGTGCCTGTCACGCGTGCGTGTGTTGCTGCGTGCGTGTGTTGCTGTGCCTGTCATGCCGCGTGCGTGTGTTGCCACGTGCGTGTGTTGCTGCGTGCGTGTGTTGCCGCGTGCGTGTGTTGCTGTGCCTGTCATGCCGCGTGCGTGTGTTGCTGCGTGCGTGTGTTGCTGTGCGTGTCATGCCGCGTGCGTGTGTTGCTGCGTGCGTGTGTTGCTGTGCCTGTCATGCCGCGTGCGTGTGTTGCCACGTGCGTGTGTTGCTGCGTGCGTGTGTTGCCGCGTGCGTGTGTTGCTGTGCGTGTCATGCCGCGTGCGTGTCATGCCGCGTGCGTGTGTTGCTGTGCCTGTCATGCCGCGTGCGTGTGTTGCTGTGCGTGTCATGCCGCGTGCGTGTGTTGCTGTGCGTGTCATGCCGCGTGCGTGTGTTGCTGTGCGTATCATGCCGCGTGTGTTGCTACGTGCGTGTGTTGCTGTGCGTGTCATGCCGCTTGTGTGTGTTGCTGCGTGCGTGTGTTGCTGCGTGCGTGTGTTGCTGTGCGTGTCATGCCGCGTGTGTGTGTTGCTGCGTGCGTGTGTTGCTGTGCGTGTCATGCCGCGTGCGTGTGTTGCTGTGCGTGTCATGCCGCGTGTGTGTGTTGCTGCGTGTGCGTGTGTTGCTGTGCGTGTCATGCCGCGTGTGTGTTGCTGCGTGCGTGTGTTGCTGCGTGCGTGTGTTGCTGTGCGTGTCATGCCGCGTGTGTGTGTTGCTGCGTGCGTGTCATGCCGCGTGTGTGTGTTGCTGTGCGTGTCATGCCGCGTGCGTGTGTTGCTGTGCGTGTCATGCCGCGTGCGTGTGTTGCTGTGCGTGTCATGCCGCGTGCGTGTGTTGCTGTGCGTGTCATGCCGCGTGCGTGTGTTGCTGTGCGTGTCATGCCGCGTGCGTGTGTTGCTGTGCGTGTCATGCCGCGTGCGTGTCATGCCGCGTGCGTGTGTTGCTGTGCGTGTCATGCCGCGTGTGTGTGTTGCTGCGTGCGTGTGTTGCTGTGCGTGTCATGCCGCGTGCGTGTGTTGCTGTGCGTGTCATGCCGCGTGTGTGTGTTGCTGCGTGCGTGTGTTGCTGTGCGTATCATGCCGCGTGTGTTGCTACGTGCGTGTGTTGCCGCGTGCGTGTGTTGCTGTGCGTGTGTTGCTGTGCGTGTCATGCCGCGTGCGTGTGTTGCTGTGCGTGTCATGCCGCGTGCGTGTCATGCCGCGTGCGTGTGTTGCTGTGCGTGTCATGCCGCGTGTGTGTGTTGCTGCGTGCGTGTGTTGCTGTGCGTGTCATGCCGCGTGCGTGTGTTGCTGTGCGTGTCATGCCGCGTGTGTGTGTTGCTGCGTGCGTGTGTTGCTGTGCGTGTCATGCCGCGTGTGTGTGTTGCTGCGTGCGTGTGTTGCTGTGCGTGTCATGCCGCGTGCGTGTGTTGCTGTGCGTGTCATGCCGCGTGCGTGTGTTGCTGCGTGCGTGTGTTGCTGTGCGTGTCATGCCGCGTGCGTGTGTTGCTGTGCGTGTCATGCCGCGTGCGTGTGTTGCTGCGTGCGTGTGTTGCTGTGCGTGTCATGCCGCGTGCGTGTGTTGCTGCGTGCGTGTGTTGCTGTGCGTGTCATGCCGCGTGCGTGTGTTGCTGTGCGTGTCATGCCGCGTGTGTGTGTTGCTGCGTGCGTGTGTTGCTGTGCCTGTCATGCCGCGTGCGTGTGTTGCCGCGTGCGTGTGTTGCTGCGTGCGTGTGTTGCTGTGCCTGTCATGCTGCGTGTGTGTGTTTCTGTGCGTGTCATGCCGCGTGCGTGTGTTGCGTGCGTGTGTTGCTGTGTGTGTCATGCTGCGTGTGTGTGTTGCTGCGTGCGTGTGTTGCTGTGCGTGTCATGCCGCGTGTGTGTGTTGCTGTGCGTGTCATGCCGCGTGTGTTGCTGCGTGCGTGTGTTGCTGTGCGTGTCATGCCGCGTGCGTGTGTTGCTGCGTGCGTGTGTTGCTGTGCGTGTCATGCCGCGTGCGTGTGTTGCTGTGCCTGTCATGCCGCGTGCGTGTGTTGCTGCGTGCGTGTGTTGCTGTGCGTGTCATGCCGCGTGCGTGTGTTGCTGTGCGTGTCATGCCGCGTGCGTGTGTTGCTGTGCGTGTCATGCTGCGTGCGTGTGTTGCTGTGCGTGTCATGCCGCGTGCGTGTGTTGCTGTGCGTCTTGCTGTGCGTATCATGCCGCGTGTGTTGCTGCGTGCGTGTGTTGCTGCGTGCGTGTGTTGCTGCGTGCGTGTGTTGCTGTGCGTGTCATGCCGCGTGCGTGTGTTGCTGCGTGCGTGTGTTGCTGCGTGCGTGTGTTGCTGCGTGCGTGTGTTGCTGTGCCTGTCATGCCGCGTGCGTGTGTTGCTGCGTGCGTGTGTTGCTGTGCCTGTCATGCCGCGTGCGTGTGTTGCTGCGTGCGTGTGTTGCTGTGCCTGTCATGCTGCGTGCGTGTGTTGCTGCGTGCGTGTGTTGCCGCGTGCGTGTGTTGCTGTGCCTGTCATGCTGCGTGCGTGCGTGTGTTGCTGTGCGTGTGTTGCTGTGCCTGTCATGCTGCGTGCGTGTGTTGCTGTGCCTGTCACGCGTGCGTGTGTTGCCACGTGCGTGTGTTGCTGCGTGCGTGTGTTGCTGTGCCTGTCATGCCGCGTGCGTGTGTTGCCACGTGCGTGTGTTGCTGCGTGCGTGTGTTGCCGCGTGCGTGTGTTGCTGTGCCTGTCATGCCGCGTGCGTGTGTTGCTGCGTGCGTGTGTTGCTGTGCGTGTCATGCCGCGTGCGTGTGTTGCTGTGCGTGTCATGCCGCGTGCGTGTGTTGCTGTGCGTGTCATGCCGCGTGCGTGTGTTGCTGTGCGTGTCATGCCGCGTGCGTGTGTTGCTGTGCGTGTCTTGCTGTGCGTATCATGCCGCGTGTGTTGCTGCGTGCGTGTGTTGCTGCGTGCGTGTGTTGCTGCGTGCGTGTGTTGCTGTGCGTGTCATGCCGCGTGCGTGTGTTGCTGCGTGCGTGTGTTGCTGCGTGCGTGTGTTGCTGCGTGCGTGTGTTGCTGCGTGCGTGTGTTGCTGTGCCTGTCATGCCGCGTGCGTGTGTTGCTGCGTGCGTGTGTTGCTGTGCCTGTCATGCTGCGTGCGTGTGTTGCTGCGTGCATGTGTTGCCGCGTGCGTGTGTTGCCGCGTGCGTGTGTTGCTGTGCCTGTCATGCTGCGTGCGTGCGTGTGTTGCTGTGCGTGTGTTGCTGTGCCTGTCATGCTGCGTGCGTGTGTTGCTGTGCCTGTCACGCGTGCGTGTGTTGCCACGTGCGTGTGTTGCTGCGTGCGTGTGTTGCTGTGCCTGTCATGCCGCGTGCGTGTGTTGCCACGTGCGTGTGTTGCTGCGTGCGTGTGTTGCCGCGTGCGTGTGTTGCTGTGCCTGTCATGCCGCGTGCGTGTGTTGCTGCGTGCGTGTGTTGCTGTGCGTGTCATGCCGCGTGCGTGTGTTGCTGTGCGTGTCATGCCGCGTGCGTGTGTTGCTGCGTGCGTGTGTTGCTGTGCCTGTCATGCCGCGTGCGTGTGTTGCCACGTGCGTGTGTTGCTGCGTGCGTGTGTTGCCGCGTGCGTGTGTTGCTGTGCGTGTCATGCCGCGTGCGTGTCATGCCGCGTGCGTGTGTTGCTGTGCCTGTCATGCCGCGTGCGTGTGTTGCTGCGTGCGTGTGTTGCTGTGCGTGTCATGCCGCGTGCGTGTGTTGCTGTGCGTGTCATGCCGCGTGCGTGTGTTGCTGTGCGTATCATGCCGCGTGTGTTGCTACGTGCGTGTGTTGCTGTGCGTGTCATGCCGCGTGTGTGTGTGTTGCTGCGTGCGTGTGTTGCTGTGCGTGTCATGCCGCGTGTGTGTGTTGCTGCGTGCGTGTGTTGCTGTGCGTGTCATGCCGCGTGCGTGTGTTGCTGTGCGTGTCATACCGCGTGTGTGTGTTGCTGCGTGCGTGTGTTGCTGTGCGTGTCATGCTGCGTGCGTGTATTGCTGTGCGTGTCATGCCGCGTGTGTGTGTTGCTGCGTGCGTGTGTTGCTGCGTGCGTGTGTTGCTGCGTGCGTGTGTTGCTGTGCGTGTCATGCCGCGTGTGTGTGTTGCTGCGTGCGTGTCATGCCGCGTGTGTGTGTTGCTGTGCGTGTCATGCCGCGTGCGTGTGTTGCTTTGCGTGTCATGCCGCGTCCGTGTGTTGCTGTGCGTGTCATGCCGCGTGCGTGTGTTGCTGTGCGTGTCATGCCGCGTGCGTGTGTTGCTGTGCGTGTCATGCCGCGTGCGTGTGTTGCTGTGCGTGTCATGCCGCGTGCGTGTGTTGCTGCGTGCGTGTGTTGCTGTGCGTGTCATGCCGCGTGCGTGTGTTGCTGTGCGTGTCATGCCGCGTGCGTGTGTTGCTGCGTGCGTGTGTTGCTGTGCGTGTGTTGCCGCGTGCGTGTGTTGCTGTGCGTGTCATGCTGCGTGCGTGTGTTGCTGTGCGTGTGTTGCTGTGCGTGTCATGCCGCGTGCGTGTGTTGCTGTGCGTGTCATGCCGCGTGCGTGTGTTGCTGTGCGTATCATGCCGCGTGTGTTGCTACGTGCGTGTGTTGCCGCGTGCGTGTGTTGCCACGTGCGTGTGTTGCTGCGTGCGTGTGTTGCCGCGTGCGTGTGTTGCTGTGCGTGTCATGCCGCGTGCGTGTCATGCCGCGTGCGTGTGTTGCTGTGCCTGTCATGCCGCGTGCGTGTGTTGCTGCGTGCGTGTGTTGCTGTGCGTGTCATGCCGCGTGCGTGTGTTGCTGTGCGTGTCATGCCGCGTGCGTGTGTTGCTGCGTGCGTGTGTTGCTGTGCCTGTCATGCCGCGTGCGTGTGTTGCCACGTGCGTGTGTTGCTGCGTGCGTGTGTTGCCGCGTGCGTGTGTTGCTGTGCGTGTCATGCCGCGTGCGTGTCATGCCGCGTGCGTGTGTTGCTGTGCCTGTCATGCCGCGTGCGTGTGTTGCTGCGTGCGTGTGTTGCTGTGCGTGTCATGCCGCGTGCGTGTGTTGCTGTGCGTGTCATGTCGCGTGCGTGTGTTGCTGTGCGTGTCATGCCGCGTGCGTGTGTTGCTGCGTGCGTGTGTTGCTGTGCCTGTCATGCTGCGTGCGTGTTTTGCTGTGCCTGTCATGCCGCGTGCGTGTGTTGCCACGTGCGTGTGTTGCTGCGTGCGTGTGTTGCTGTGCCTGTCATGCCGCGTGCGTGTGTTGCCACGTGCGTGTGTTGCGTGCGTGTGTTGCTGCGTGCGTGTGTTGCCGCGTGCGTGTGTTGCTGTGCGTGTCATGCCGCGTGCGTGTCATGCCGCGTGCGTGTGTTGCTGTGCATGTCATGCCGCGTGCGTGTGTTGCTGTGCGTGTCATGCCGCGTGCGTGTGTTGCTGTGCGTGTCATGCCGCGTGCGTGTGTTGCTGTGCGTGTCATGCCGCGTGCGTGTGTTGCTGTGCGTATCATGCCGCGTGTGTTGCTACGTGCGTGTGTTGCTGTGCGTGTCATGCCGCGTGTGTGTGTTGCTGTGCGTGTCATGTCGTGTGCGTGTGTTGCTGTGCGTGTCATGCCGCGTGCGTGTGTTGCTGCGTGCGTGTGTTGCTGTGCCTGTCATGCCGCGTGCGTGTGTTGCCACGTGCGTGTGTTGCTGCGTGCGTGTGTTGCCGCGTGCGTGTGTTGCTGTGCGTGTCATGCCGCGTGTCATGCCGCGTGCGTGTGTTGCTGTGCCTGTCATGCCGCGTGCGTGTGTTGCAGCGTGCGTGTGTTGCTGTGCGTGTCATGCCGCGTGCGTGTGTTGCTGTGCGTGTCATGTCGCGTGCGTGTGTTGCTGTGCGTGTCATGCCGCGTGCGTGTGTTGCTGCGTGCGTGTGTTGCTGTGCCTGTCATGCTGCGTGCGTGTGTTGCTGTGCCTGTCATGCCGCGTGCGTGTGTTGCCACGTGCGTGTGTTGCTGCGTGCGTGTGTTGCTGTGCCTGTCATGCCGCGTGCGTGTGTTGCCACGTGCGTGTGTTGCTGCGTGCGTGTGTTGCTGCGTGCGTGTGTTGCCGCGTGCGTGTGTTGCTGTGCGTGTCATGCCGCGTGCGTGTCATGCCGCGTGCGTGTCATGCCGCGTGCGTGTGTTGCTGTGCCTGTCATGCCGCGTGCGTGTGTTGCTGTGCGTGTCATGCCGCGTGCGTGTGTTGCTGTGCGTGTCATGCCGCGTGCGTGTGTTGCTGTGCGTGTCATGCCGCGTGCGTGTGTTGCTGTGCGTATCATGCCGCGTGTGTTGCTACGTGCGTGTGTTGCTGTGCGTGTCATGCCGCGTGTGTGTGTTGCTGCGTGCGTGTGTTGCTGTGCGTGTCATGCCGCGTGTGTGTGTTGCTGCGTGCGTGTGTTGCTGTCCGTGTCATGCCGCGTGTGTGTGTTGCTGCATGCGTGTGTTGCTGTGCGTGTCTTGCCGCGTGCGTGTGTTGCTGTGCGTGTCATGCTGCGTGCTTGTGTTGCTGCGTGCGTGTGTTGCTGTGCGTGTCATGCCGCGTGTGTGTGTTGCTGCGTGCGTGTGTTCCTGTGCGTGTCATGCCGCGTGCGTGTGTTGCTGTGCCTGTCATGCTGCGTGCGTGTGTTGCTGTGCGTGTCATGCCGCGTGCGTGTGTTGCTGTGTGCGTGTGTTGCTGTGCGTGTCATGCCGCGTGTGTGTGTTGCTGTGCGTGTCATGCCGCGTGCGTGTGTTGCTGCGTGCGTGTGTTGCTGTGCGTGTCATGCCGCGTGCGTGTGTTGCTGTGCGTGTCATGCCGCGTGCGTGTGTTGCTGCGTGCGTGTGTTGCTGTGCGTGTCATGCCGCGTGCGTGTGTTGCTGTGCGTGTCATGCCGCGTGCGTGTGTTGCTGTGCGTGTCATGCCACTTGCGTGTGTTGCTGCGTGCGTGTGTTGCTGTGCGTGTCATGCCGCGTGCGTGTGTTGCTGTGCGTGTCATGCTGCGTGCGTGTGTTGCTGTGCGTGTGTTGCTGTGCGTGTCATGCCGCGTGCATGTGTTGCTGTGCGTGTCATGCCGCGTGTGTGTGTTGCTGTGCGTGTCATGCTGCGTGCGTGTGTTGCTGTGCGTGTCATGCCGCGTGCGTGTGTTGCCGCGTGCGTGTGTTGCTGTGCGTGTGTTGCTGTGCGTGTCATGCCGCGTGCGTGTGTTGCTGTGCGTGTCATGCCGCGTGTGTTGCTGCGTGCGTGTGTTGCTGTGCGTGTCATGCCGCGTGCGTGTGTTGCTGCGTGCGTGTGTTGCTGTGCGTGTCATGCCGCGTGCGTGTGTTGCCGCGTGCGTGTGTTGCTGTGCGTGTCATGCCGCGTGCGTGTGTTGCTGTGCGTGTCATGCCGCGTGCGTGTCATGCCACGTGCGTGTGTTGCTGTGCGTGTCATGCCGCGTGCGTGTGTTGCCGCGTGCGTGTGTTGCTGTGCGTGTCATGCCGCGTGTGTGTGTTGCTGTGCGTGTCATGCCGCGTGCGTGCGTTGCGTGCGTGTGTTGCTCTGCGTGTCATGCCGCGTGTGTGTGTTGCTGTGCGTGTCATGCCGCGTGCGTGTCATGCCGCGTGCGTGTGTTGCTGTGCGTGTCATGCCGCGTGCGTGTGTTTCTGCGTGCGTGTTGCTGTGCGTGTCATGCCGCGTGCGTGTGTTGCTGCGTGCGTGTGTTGCTGTGCGTGTGTTGCTGCGTGCGTGTGTTGCTGTGCGTGTCATGCCGCGTGCGTGTGTTGCTGTGCGTGTCATGCCGCGTGCGTGTGTTGCTGTGTGCGTGTGTTGCTGTGCGTGTCATGCCGCGTGCGTGTGTTGCTGTGCGTGTCATGCCGCGTGCGTGTGTTGCTGTGCGTGTCATGCCGCGTGCGTGTGTTGCTGTGTGCGTGTGTTGCTGTGCGTGTCATGCCGCGTGCGTGTGTTGCTGTGCGTGTCATGCCGCGTGCGTGTGTTGCTGTGTGCGTGTGTTGCTGTGCGTGTCATGCCGCGTGCGTGTGTTGCTGTGCGTGTCATGCCGCGTGCGTGTGTTGCTGTGTGCGTGTGTTGCTGTGCGTGTCATGCCGCGTGCGTGTGTTGCTGTGTGCGTGTGTTGCTGTGCGTGTCATGCCGCGTGCGTGTGTTGCTGTGTGTGTCATGCCGCGTGCGTGTGTTGCTGTGCGTGTCATGCCGCGTGCGTGTGTTGCTGTGCCTGTCATGCTGCGTGCGTGTGTTGCTGTGCGTGTCATGCCGCGTGCGTGTGTTGCTGTGCGTGTCATGCCGCGTGCGTGTGTTGCTGTGCGTGTGTTGCTGTGCCTGTCATGCTGCGTGCGTGTGTTGCTGTGCGTGTCATGCCGCGTGCGTGTGTTGCTGTGCGTGTGTTGCTGCGTGCGTGTGTTGCTGTGCGTGTCATGCCACGTGCGTGTGTTGCTGTGTGCGTGTGTTGCTGTGCGTGTCATGCCGCGTGCGTGTGTTGCTGTGTGTGTCATGCCGCGTGCGTGTGTTGCTGTGCGTGTCATGCCGCGTGCGTGTGTTGCTGCGTGCGTGTGTTGCTGTGCGTGTCATGCCGCGTGTGTGTGTTGCTGCGTGCGTGTGTTGCTGTGCGTGTCATGCCGCGTGCGTGTGTTGCTGTGCCTGTCATGCTGCGTGCGTGTGTTTCTGTGCGTGTCATGCCGCGTGCGTGTGTTGCTGTGTGCGTGTGTTGCTGTGCGTGTCATGCCGCGTGTGTGTGTTGCTGTGCGTGTCATGCCGCGTGCGTGTGTTGCTGCGTGCGTGTGTTGCTGTGCGTGTCATGCCGCGTGCGTGTGTTGCTGTGCGTGTCATGCCGCGTGCGTGTGTTGCTGCGTGCGTGTGTTGCTGTGTGTTGCTGTGCGTGTCATGCCGCGTGCGTGTGTTGCTGTGTGTGTCATGCCGCTTGCGTGTGTTGCTGCGTGCGTGTGTTGCTGTGCGTGTCATGCCGCGTGCGTGTGTTGCTGTGCGTGTCATGCTGCGTGCGTGTGTTGCTGTGCGTGTGTTGCTGTGCGTGTCATGCCGCGTGCGTGTGTTGCTGTGCGTGTCATGCTGCGTGCGTGTGTTGCTGTGCGTGTCATGCTGCGTGCGTGTGTTGCTGTGCGTGTGTTGCTGTGCGTGTCATGCCGCGTGCGTGTGTTGCCGCGTGCGTGTGTTGCTGTGCGTGTCATGCCGCGTGCGTGTGTTGCTGTGCGTGTCATGCCGCGTGTGTTGCTGCGTGCGTGTGTTGCGTGTGTGTGTTGCTGTGCGTGTCATGCCGCGTGCGTGTGTTGCTGCGTGCGTGTGTTGCTGTGCGTGTCATGCCGAGTGCGTGTGTTGCCGCGTGCGTGTGTTGCTGTGCGTGTCATGCCGCGTGCGTGTGTTGCTGTGCGTGTCATGCCGCGTGCGTGTCATGCCACGTGCGTGTGTTGCTGTGCGTGTCATGCCGCGTGCGTGTGTTGCCGCGTGCGTGTGTTGCTGTGCGTGTCATGCCGCGTGTGTGTGTTGCTGTGCGTGTCATGCCGCGTGCGTGCGTTGCGTGCGTGTGTTGCTCTGCGTGTCATGCCGCGTGTGTGTGTTGCTGTGCGTGTCATGCCGCGTGCGTGTCATGCCGCGTGCGTGTCATGCCGCGTGCGTGTGTTGCTGTGCGTGTCATGCCGCGTGCGTGTGTTGCTGCGTGCGTGTGTTGCTGTGCGTGTCATGCCGCGTGCGTGTGTTGCTGCGTGCGTGTGTTGCTGTGCGTGTGTTGCTGCGTGCGTGTGTTGCTGTGCGTGTCATGCCGCGTGCGTGTGTTGCTGTGCGTGTCATGCCGCGTGCGTGTGTTGCTGTGTGCGTGTGTTGCTGTGCGTGTAATGCCGCGTGCGTGTGTTGCTGTGCGTGTCATGCCGCGTGCGTGTGTTGCTGTGCGTGTCATGCCGCGTGCGTGTGTTGCTGTGTGCGTGTGTTGCTGTGCGTGTCATGCCGCGTGCGTGTGTTGCTGTGTGCGTGTGTTGCTGTGCGTGTCATGCCGCGTGCGTTTGTTGCTGTGCGTGTCATGCCGCGTGCGTGTGTTGCTGTGTGCGTGTGTTGCTGTGCGTGTCATGCCGCGTGCGTTTGTTGCTGTGCGTGTCATGCCGCGTGCGTGTGTTGCTGTGCGTGTCATGCCGCGTGCGTGTGTTGCTGTGTGCGTGTGTTGCTGTGCGTGTCATGCCGCGTGCGTGTGTTGCTGTGTGCGTGTGTTGCTGTGCGTGTCATGCCGCGTGCGTGTGTTGCTGTGTGTGTCATGCCGCGTGCGTGTGTTGCTGTGCGTGTCATGCCGCGTGCGTGTGTTGCTGTGCGTGTGTTGCTGTGCCTGTCATGCTGCGTGCGTGTGTTGCTGTGCGTGTCATGCCGCGTGCGTGTGTTGCTGTGCGTGTCATGCCGCGTGCGTGTGTTGCTGTGCGTGTGTTGCTGTGCCTGTCATGCTGCGTGCGTGTGTTGCTGTGCGTGTCATGCCGCGTGCGTGTGTTGCTGTGCGTGTGTTGCTGCGTGCGTGTGTTGCTGTGCGTGTCATGCCACGTGCGTGTGTTGCTGTGCGTGTCATGCCGCGTGCGTGTGTTGCTGTGTGCGTATGTTGCTGTGTGCGTGTGTTGCTGTGCGTGTCATGCCGCGTGCGTGTGTTGCTGTGCGTGTCATGCCACGTGCGTGTGTTGCTGTGCGTGTCATGCCGCGTGCGTGTGTTGCTGTGTGCGTGTGTTGCTGTGCGTATCATGCCGCGTGCGTGTGTTGCTGTGCCTGTCATGCCGCGTGCGTGTGTTGCTGTGCGTGTGTTGCTGTGCGTGTCATGCCGCGTGCGTGTATTGCCGCGTGCGTGTGTTGCTGTGCGTGTCATGCCGCGTGCGTGTGTTGCTGTGCCTGTCATGCTGCGTGCGTGTGTTGCTGTGCGTGTGTTGCTGTGCGTGTCATGCCGCGTGCGTGTATTGCCGCGTGTGTGTGTTGCTGTGCCTGTCATGCCGCGTGCGTGTGTTGCTGTGCGTGTGTTGCTGTGCCTGTCATGCCGCGTGCGTGTGTTGCTGTGTGCGTGTGTTGCTGTGCGTGTCATGCCGCGTGCGTGTGTTGCTGTGCGTGTGTTGCTGTGCGTGTCATGCCGCGTGCGTGTATTGCCGCGTGCGTGTGTTGCTGTGCGTGTCATGCCGCGTGCGTGTGTTGCTGTGCGTGTCATGCCGCGTGCGTGTCATGCCACGTGCGTGTGTTGCTGTGCGTGTCATGCCGCGTGTGTGTGTTGCTGCGTGCGTGTGTTCCTGTGCGTGTCATGCCGCGTGCGTGTGTTGCTGTGCCTGTCATGCTGCGTGCGTGTGTTGCTGTGCGTGTCATGCCGCGTGCGTGTGTTGCTGTGTGCGTGTGTTGCTGTGCGTGTCATGCCGCGTGTGTGTGTTGCTGTGCGTGTCATGCCGCGTGCGTGTGTTGCTGCGTGCGTGTGTTGCTGTGCGTGTCATGCCGCGTGCGTGTGTTGCTGTGCGTGTCATGCCGCGTGCGTGTGTTGCTGCGTGCGTGTGTTGCTGTGCGTGTCATGCCGCGTGCGTGTGTTGCTGTGCGTGTCATGCCGCGTGCGTGTGTTGCTGTGCGTGTCATGCCACTTGCGTGTGTTGCTGCGTGCGTGTGTTGCTGTGCGTGTCATGCCGCGTGCGTGTGTTGCTGTGCGTGTCATGCTGCGTGCGTGTGTTGCTGTGCGTGTGTTGCTGTGCGTGTCATGCCGCGTGCATGTGTTGCTGTGCGTGTCATGCCGCGTGTGTGTGTTGCTGTGCGTGTCATGCTGCGTGCGTGTGTTGCTGTGCGTGTCATGCCGCGTGCGTGTGTTGCCGCGTGCGTGTGTTGCTGTGCGTGTGTTGCTGTGCGTGTCATGCCGCGTGCGTGTGTTGCTGTGCGTGTCATGCCGCGTGTGTTGCTGCGTGCGTGTGTTGCTGTGCGTGTCATGCCGCGTGCGTGTGTTGCTGCGTGCGTGTGTTGCTGTGCGTGTCATGCCGCGTGCGTGTGTTGCCGCGTGCGTGTGTTGCTGTGCGTGTCATGCCGCGTGCGTGTGTTGCTGTGCGTGTCATGCCGCGTGCGTGTCATGCCACGTGCGTGTGTTGCTGTGCGTGTCATGCCGCGTGCGTGTGTTGCCGCGTGCGTGTGTTGCTGTGCGTGTCATGCCGCGTGTGTGTGTTGCTGTGCGTGTCATGCCGCGTGCGTGCGTTGCGTGCGTGTGTTGCTCTGCGTGTCATGCCGCGTGTGTGTGTTGCTGTGCGTGTCATGCCGCGTGCGTGTCATGCCGCGTGCGTGTGTTGCTGTGCGTGTCATGCCGCGTGCGTGTGTTTCTGCGTGCGTGTTGCTGTGCGTGTCATGCCGCGTGCGTGTGTTGCTGCGTGCGTGTGTTGCTGTGCGTGTGTTGCTGCGTGCGTGTGTTGCTGTGCGTGTCATGCCGCGTGCGTGTGTTGCTGTGCGTGTCATGCCGCGTGCGTGTGTTGCTGTGTGCGTGTGTTGCTGTGCGTGTCATGCCGCGTGCGTGTGTTGCTGTGCGTGTCATGCCGCGTGCGTGTGTTGCTGTGCGTGTCATGCCGCGTGCGTGTGTTGCTGTGTGCGTGTGTTGCTGTGCGTGTCATGCCGCGTGCGTGTGTTGCTGTGCGTGTCATGCCGCGTGCGTGTGTTGCTGTGTGCGTGTGTTGCTGTGCGTGTCATGCCGCGTGCGTGTGTTGCTGTGCGTGTCATGCCGCGTGCGTGTGTTGCTGTGTGCGTGTGTTGCTGTGCGTGTCATGCCGCGTGCGTGTGTTGCTGTGTGCGTGTGTTGCTGTGCGTGTCATGCCGCGTGCGTGTGTTGCTGTGTGTGTCATGCCGCGTGCGTGTGTTGCTGTGCGTGTCATGCCGCGTGCGTGTGTTGCTGTGCCTGTCATGCTGCGTGCGTGTGTTGCTGTGCGTGTCATGCCGCGTGCGTGTGTTGCTGTGCGTGTCATGCCGCGTGCGTGTGTTGCTGTGCGTGTGTTGCTGTGCCTGTCATGCTGCGTGCGTGTGTTGCTGTGCGTGTCATGCCGCGTGCGTGTGTTGCTGTGCGTGTGTTGCTGCGTGCGTGTGTTGCTGTGCGTGTCATGCCACGTGCGTGTGTTGCTGTGTGCGTGTGTTGCTGTGCGTGTCATGCCGCGTGCGTGTGTTGCTGTGTGTGTCATGCCGCGTGCGTGTGTTGCTGTGCGTGTCATGCCGCGTGCGTGTGTTGCTGCGTGCGTGTGTTGCTGTGCGTGTCATGCCGCGTGTGTGTGTTGCTGCGTGCGTGTGTTGCTGTGCGTGTCATGCCGCGTGCGTGTGTTGCTGTGCCTGTCATGCTGCGTGCGTGTGTTTCTGTGCGTGTCATGCCGCGTGCGTGTGTTGCTGTGTGCGTGTGTTGCTGTGCGTGTCATGCCGCGTGTGTGTGTTGCTGTGCGTGTCATGCCGCGTGCGTGTGTTGCTGCGTGCGTGTGTTGCTGTGCGTGTCATGCCGCGTGCGTGTGTTGCTGTGCGTGTCATGCCGCGTGCGTGTGTTGCTGCGTGCGTGTGTTGCTGTGTGTTGCTGTGCGTGTCATGCCGCGTGCGTGTGTTGCTGTGTGTGTCATGCCGCTTGCGTGTGTTGCTGCGTGCGTGTGTTGCTGTGCGTGTCATGCCGCGTGCGTGTGTTGCTGTGCGTGTCATGCTGCGTGCGTGTGTTGCTGTGCGTGTGTTGCTGTGCGTGTCATGCCGCGTGCGTGTGTTGCTGTGCGTGTCATGCTGCGTGCGTGTGTTGCTGTGCGTGTCATGCTGCGTGCGTGTGTTGCTGTGCGTGTGTTGCTGTGCGTGTCATGCCGCGTGCGTGTGTTGCCGCGTGCGTGTGTTGCTGTGCGTGTCATGCCGCGTGCGTGTGTTGCTGTGCGTGTCATGCCGCGTGTGTTGCTGCGTGCGTGTGTTGCGTGTGTGTGTTGCTGTGCGTGTCATGCCGCGTGCGTGTGTTGCTGCGTGCGTGTGTTGCTGTGCGTGTCATGCCGAGTGCGTGTGTTGCCGCGTGCGTGTGTTGCTGTGCGTGTCATGCCGCGTGCGTGTGTTGCTGTGCGTGTCATGCCGCGTGCGTGTCATGCCACGTGCGTGTGTTGCTGTGCGTGTCATGCCGCGTGCGTGTGTTGCCGCGTGCGTGTGTTGCTGTGCGTGTCATGCCGCGTGTGTGTGTTGCTGTGCGTGTCATGCCGCGTGCGTGCGTTGCGTGCGTGTGTTGCTCTGCGTGTCATGCCGCGTGTGTGTGTTGCTGTGCGTGTCATGCCGCGTGCGTGTCATGCCGCGTGCGTGTGTTGCTGTGCGTGTCATGCCGCGTGCGTGTGTTTCTGCGTGCGTGTTGCTGTGCGTGTCATGCCGCGTGCGTGTGTTGCTGCGTGCGTGTGTTGCTGTGCGTGTGTTGCTGCGTGCGTGTGTTGCTGTGCGTGTCATGCCGCGTGCGTGTGTTGCTGTGCGTGTCATGCCGCGTGCGTGTGTTGCTGTGTGCGTGTGTTGCTGTGCGTGTCATGCCGCGTGCGTGTGTTGCTGTGCGTGTCATGCCGCGTGCGTGTGTTGCTGTGCGTGTCATGCCGCGTGCGTGTGTTGCTGTGTGCGTGTGTTGCTGTGCGTGTCATGCCGCGTGCGTGTGTTGCTGTGCGTGTCATGCCGCGTGCGTGTGTTGCTGTGTGCGTGTGTTGCTGTGCGTGTCATGCCGCGTGCGTGTGTTGCTGTGCGTGTCATGCCGCGTGCGTGTGTTGCTGTGTGCGTGTGTTGCTGTGCGTGTCATGCCGCGTGCGTGTGTTGCTGTGTGCGTGTG
>NW_027454984.1:0-50492 GCF_040206685.1 Ascaphus truei | reverse complement strand
TCTTTCCTGCTTCTTTCATGATTTCTATTGCAATTCCATCTTCCCCGGGAGCCTTCCCACTCTTCATCAATTGTGTTGCCTTTGCCACTTCACCTGGAAGAACGCGTGGTACCTCATTGGCGGTTTATTTCCGCTTGTCCTCTGCTGGGTGATGACCGGTGTCCTCCTGTGTTCGCGTACAATTTCATGTAGTAGTCCTCAAATCTCTGATAATTGTACCGTCTTTTATTGTTGCTCCATCATCTTGTTTTGAGTGCAATGATTTTCTTCTTCCCAACTATAAGTCACTGCTTTGTCTTTAAGCTTTTGTTATCTTCCCCTTATCAGTTACATGTCCTTACCTCCTCAGTTATACATTTGCAGATGTTCTTTCACAGCTCTGCGCAGTCCATTCTTATTCTTGCGTCGTGGGATTGCTTCATTTCTTGTCTCCTCGTTAATGGTTTTCTCATCAGATATTTTCTTGTACTGATTTTTTTTAATCGGTGTTCGTCTTTCCAATTTCCCATTCGGATTTAATTTGCAGCGAACCAATCAGTTATAACTTCATGTGTCAAGACGGTTATGGACTGTGTCTTCAATCCCGTGTTCCTTTTTAGTTAGGTTGCAGTCCATTTCTTTCTTGATTCCATTGAGTCCGTGCCATCTCCATTTGGATTCTTCTTGAAGGATGAATTCATGATGTAGAAGTGTTCACATTCTGCAAATTCTACCAATCTGTCCCCACGTTCAGTCCTGTTACCGTAACCATTCTTATCTACTGATGCCTCGTCTTTCTAATGGGCGCCAGTCTTTGGATTGAAATCTCCCATAACGATGTTGAGGTGACGGTTTCCTTTGATATTAAGTTGGTAGAAGTCTTCCACTTCCTTGTCTGGGTGACTTAATGTTGGGGCAGACACTTGGATTATTTGAAGCCCGTTGGCGATTCTGGCTACTTTCTCCGATGATCTCTCTTACTCCACCATGTTGTTTCTCCATCTCTTGTTGAAGATGAAGCCTTCTCCACTGATTCTCCCATTATCTGTACCTCTGTTATAGAATAAGTGTCGTCTTGTGAGCTTGATGAGCCCAGCAGTTGTAGGCAGCCAGATTTAGGTTGGAATGGCCGCTTTTGTTTAACCTCCGGGGATTTGCATCTTCCCAAGCCCGGAGAATGAAGGCTATTGCCATTTGTTGTGTTTCATATGTGGGGATTTTGGCCTTACTTGCCATGCTGGCCCCATTTTGCATGTTGGCAAGTACCTTTCCCACTTTAGCCGGGTATCGCAGTATGGTTAAACCTACCAGCACAAGTGCCACTATACATCTTCCTGAGCACTCAGTGCTACCTTCCTGCCACATTGACACAGTGCGATAAGGATTTGAATGGTGTGTGTGTGTGTGTGTGTGTACGCACGCACACACACACACACACACAATCCAGTTCCCGTGGGACTGCTCCTTTTAGGTATTCAAACGTATTTATTGCTACATTCTCTTTTTTCTGATTATTAAATGTTGGTATATAATATATTTATTACTGTTTTACATCTTTGCCAACACTAATATAATATTAGAAATGTGTGGGGTTCCAGCTGTCTGTGTTTTGGGGGGGGGGGGGTTCCGGCTGCGTGTGTGTTTTGGGGGGGTGCTTGTGTGAGTTCCGGATGCATGCGTGTGTTTTGGGGGGTGCCTGTTGTGTGGGTTTGAGCTGTATGGGTTTCCGGCTGTGTGTGTTTGTTTTGGGGGAGGTGCTTGTTGTGTGGGTTCCGGCTGCGTGTGTATGATTTGGGGGGGTGCTTGTTGTGTGGGTTCCGGCTGTGTGTTTTGGGTGGGTGCTTGTTGTGTGGGTTCCGGCTGTGTGTTTTGGGGGGGTGCTTGTTGTGTGGGTTCCGGCTGTGTGTTTTGGGGGGGGGGTACTGATTTGTTCTGCCTCATGACGTAACATTACCTCACTGTGTTTTCTCCTCTCTCTCTAGGGGGGGAAGATTCCAATTCGCTGGACGGCCCCGGAAGCCATCTCTTACCGAAAGTTCACATCAGCAAGCGACGTGTGGAGTTACGGCATCGTCATGTGGGAGGTGATGTCATATGGGGAGCGGCCGTACTGGGACATGTCAAATCAAGATGTAAGCAAAGTCGTGTGTCGGGGGGGAATATTCTGCATTTAGTTGTCCCAGGGAAAAGATCAAGATCATAATGAGATACTTAGTGCGGAGTGGTGTAATATGGAGGAAAGGCAGCGAGAGTGAGTTTATAGAGAGACCAGCGTCCCCAGCCCCGGGCAGCAGAGACGGGAGGGTGAGAGAATGTACTTACCTACAAGTTTCACAGCCAGTGCCCCTTTCTGGCAGGTGATTAACGCGGTGGAGCAGGACTATCGCCTGCCGCCCCCCATGGACTGCCCCAACGCCCTGCACCAGCTCATGTTGGAATGTTGGTTTCATGGCCGCAATGTAAGGCCCAAATTCTGCGAGATTGTCAGCTCACTGGACAAGTTAATACGTAATGCAGCCAGCCTAAAGGTGACCAGCCCAGCACAGGCAGGGTGAGTGACCCCTCGCTCCACCCATTCGCCACTCACTATTCCTACTATTGCCTCTTCTTCCTTTCGCTCTAACTCTCGCGCTCCCCCCTTGCCCCCTTATTCTCTTCCACCATGCTCAATATTTATCCTTCCCCTCTCTCTTCTTCCCCCACACTCCCATCTTTCTCTTCTTTCCCCACACTCCCATATTTCTCTTCTTTCCCCCCTCTTTCTCCTCCACCCGCCCTTTTCCTCCCTCTTTCTCCTTCTCTCCCCCCCACCCCTTGCCCCCCTCTTTCTCTTCTCTCTCACACCTCCCTTTCCTCTGGTGACAGGGTGTCCCAGCCACTTCTGGACCGCATAGTGCCAGATTACACTACGTTCCCCACTGTCGGCGACTGGTTAGTGGCTATCAAAATGGGCCAGTACCAGGAGAACTTCCTGACCGCCGGCTTCAACACCTTCCACCTGGTAGCCCAGATGACGACAGAGTAAGTTACCTTTGTGGTGCTGTGACAGTGAGGTTGGGGGGCTTTGCAAGCCTGTGAAGTATCTGACTAATCATCCCCCCCTCCCCACCCCCTTGCAGGGACCTGCTCCGTATTGGGGTGACACTGGCCGGTCATCAGAAGAAGCTGCTCCATAGTGTGCAGGACATGAGGCGGCAGATGAGCCAGACTCTTCCAGTCCAGGTGTGAGGGCCCCACAAGCCTGACTCCAACATCTGCTCCGGAGAACAAAACTCTTCATATTGAAGAATTAATACGGACTTCAAAGGGGATTGGACTCTACAGGGAGACGAGGAGCTGTACACGAGAGATCTTTGGAGGCCATAACGGGGGAGGGAGGGAGGGGCGTGGGCGGTTGTGGAGAGAGTCTGAGAAGCACCTGAAAGGCAATAAGATTTTGAATTTTTTTTATTTTTTTTGCACCAGCTGCCGAACCTCTAGGACAATGGTAAAAGTACAGAACTAGCCAACAAAGTGTCACCTCCATAAGTGCCACGCTGGTCTGCGACATACGGCGAACAGACGTTTCACAATGTATCAGCAACACCTACAGTTAGAATCCTGATGACGGTTGTGTTTACACTACAGTGCCTCCTGCGACTCGCAGATCTCTAGGACAGTAGGAACGCTTGTGACGAGCGGGGACCCTCCTGATTCTTATTTGTCTTGGGTCCTGCGGCACAGACACAATAGCTCATTTTTACTAAGCGGTGCTATGCTATAGAACACCAAGTGAGTTGGCCGTAAGGTGTCTACTGACTTGGCACTGCTTAATGCATATGGGCCATTGTCCTGTCAGAATGAGCTTCCATGGATGTGCTTGGAGCCCCAGAGTGAAGGAGTTAATGCAGCACCAGGCTCACTTCATCTCGCCCCATCCTGCTTTTCTATCTCTCGTTCACTTCTTTCCTCCGTGCTCATCATTCTCTTCCCTCCATCCCTCTCTCCTGCTATCACACGGTGTATGTCCTTGGTTCTGCAGCTGCTCTGACACTTTCTACGAGCTGGGGAGGGGTGGGGGGAGGGATGTGTGTATGGCGGAAATTCACATCATATCTGCATTTGTACAATTATTTTTTAAAGAAATACTTTTTTCAATTAAATTATTTAAGAAATAATTTGCTGGTCCGCATTGTTCTATTTCCGAGTGTCTGAGACATGCTTCGAGTTGTAAGAATGGGCATGTTTTAAGGACTGACAGAGCATCTTCACCTGCTGAATGCCGCTTTCCTCGAAAGGGTAGGGTCTAGCCTTAAACCGGACAAGCGCGTTCCATACCTTCTAAGGGAAATGACTGAGATAGACAAGTCACCACATGGCTGCCATCTTGGAAGGAGAAGTTCTAACCTGCTGTTTTATAGGCCAGTCCTCCAGACACCGCCAACAAGTCCGGTTTTAAGGATATCTCTGCTTCAGCACAGGTGATTCAGTCAAAGATTGAGCCACCTGCACTGAAGCTCATATCCATAAACCCTGATCTGTTGGGGGGGGGGGGGGAGGAATATCGGCGTTGCCCAGTTATTGAAGTTGTTGCATCAATTTCTAGCAGTGCGGTCATATTGGTGGTGGGTAGTGTTCGGTATGCCTTTCAATATAAAAACAGACAATGACCACCCTTTCAAGGTCATGGATTTGAAACAAATGCTGTATACATTTTGGAATCTGTCATCAAAAATAATCACACAGCTGCCGATCCCCTCTCGTCACGATTCACGGCCCATCTACGTCAGCGATCCGGTATTGCAAAGAATACCCGCTGACATAGATGGTCCGTGCATCGTAATGAGAGAGGCTCGCGGCTTAGCAGCAGAATGGACAACAGAGGACACGGGCGCGAGTTCCAGATGACGTCGGACGCGAGAGGAAACATCGCGGGATTTCGTGACGGAACAGGACTGCGCAGGCGCGAGACACCTGGGAGTTCGGGACGATTTATACTGGGCTATAGAGAGACTTTAATCACGCCTCTCCACTCGAGAGAGGCTGACATAGCAGTCAAAACGTTGATCCATCTGTCGGCCAAATAAATTCCTTTTAAAAAAATCCAAAGTTTCATCTTTCTTACCTGAATCTACTCTGTTATACTGAAACACATCATTACTTTCTTCCACGCACACTTGCTAGAGTACACAGGTAATTGTGAAACAAACAATGATTTGCCACAGGAGCTGAATTGAGCTGTGTATCTGTAACCACAGCAGGTTAGAACTCCTTCAAGGTGGCTGCCATGTGGCATTGTGCCTACCGCAGTCATTTCTCTTTAAAGGTACAGTACTCGCACGTAGTATGTGTGTGTGTTATACATTATATACTGTATAATATATCATCTTCAGTCCTTGTCTCCCCACTTCTGGATGAAGCCTCCCCAATGATCTTCCAGGTACTGCGATTCCAAGACTCTCCTCCTCCCTTTTTGTCCAACATATCTTCTGATTTCATCCTCCCGTCTTCCTTTTGGTCCTCGTCTTTGGTCTTTTAATTTCCCTTGGAATCCAGTCGAGTGCCATCTTTGTCCAACGATGGTCATTTCTTCTTGCGACATGTCCGGCCCACCGCCATTTAAATTTCTCCACCCATATGATTTGTTTGATTTTGAACCCATTCATTCTTTTCACCGTCTCTTTGGGTAATACCCAGCATACATCTCTCCATCCTTTGGGTAATACCCAGCATACATCTCTCCATCCTTTGGGTAATACCCAGCATACATCTCTCCATCCTTATTTGAATTGTCTGGAGCTTCTGAAATATCTTTGCATTTAGGATCCAAGTGTCACACCCGTACGTGAGCGCGGGCAGTATACACTGGTCGAAAACTTTCCTCTTTGGGCGCAGTGGAAGGTTCAGTTGAAAGATTGTCTTGTTTCTTCCCAATGCCTCCATCCCATCGCCAGTCTCCTACTGATTTCATTCAAAGGGTTCCCACCCATTGTTACTCGCCGGCATAGGTAGACTTAGTCTTTGACTTCTAGTTCTATTCATTTTGGTATTTGCAGGCGTGACACATTTGTTGAACATCACTTTGGTCTTCTAGAACAACCAATATATTCTCTGGGTGCTATGATAATTAATAGACACTAAAACTACATGTTATATCTTATATTATCCCTCACTACTGATCTAAGGCAGCACACAGACTAATCCCTTGGCCCCAAAATATAACAAAACAAATCTGTGCTACTCGTGGGGGGGAAGAGGAGAAAAAAGATTTAAAAATATAGAGGAATGTATAGTGTACTATATTGAAATTAAAGTGAAAAAAGTATTAAAATTGTAAGGAATGCACTCGCACGGAGTATAAAAATTAGGCACACAGGATATAGCCCCCTGGGGGGGAAGATGACATCCAGCTCCGTCTTGGGTCTTGTCAAGATATGGTCAGGGAGATATACAATGAAAAAAAAGTCAGACACATCTAGTGTAAGGTCTGAAAATTATATTTAAAACACCAAAGTGGTTTTGCACTATCGATCTGTCTGTCTTGTGTAGCGCATACACTGAGCGGACCCTGCTCCTCTGCGCTTTTACAATCACAAACATATATGAATAGCAAAGCTCATCATCCAGTGTCCTCTGTAGCTGCTGCGACCCTCCTGTGTCGTGCAGGGATGGTGGGCCTCCTGGCATCTGACATCGCTTCCAGTGAGTGTGAAAGTCCATTCCGGTGGCCTCGGGTCCTCCACGCCTCTCATTCCCCGCTGAGATTCCACAATTCACCCGACGCGTTTCACAGCAATAAGCGGCTCCATCAGGCTTCCGATTTTTGTTGGGGGTCTTCTGGACTTGAGGGGAAAAATCTAATCTGCAGATCGTAGGGGACTCAAGTATTCACTCGCGTTGATTTTAATAATTTTTTTCTCCCAATCTAATGGCTTGAACAATTCTTCCAGTGTTGCTGTGAAAAGCTTTGGTGACATGGTGTCTCCTTGCCGCACTCCCTTACTGATCCTGGTGACACGGCGTCTCCCTGCCGCACTCCCTTACTGATCCTGGTGACAGTGTCTCCCTGCCGCACTCCCTTACTGATCCTGGTGACACGGCGTCTCCCTGCCGCACTCCCTTACTGATCCTGGTGACAGTGTCTCCCTGCCGCACTCCCTTACTGATCCTGGTGACAGTGTCTCCCTGCCGCACTCCCTTACTGATCCTGGTGACACGGCGTCCCCCTGCCGCACTCCCTTACTGATCCTGGTGACACGGCGTCCCCCTGCCGCACTCCCTTACTGATCCTGGTGACAGTGTCTCCCTGCCGCACTCCCTTACTGATCCTGGTGACACTGTGTCTCCCTGCCACACTCCCTTACTGATCCTGGTGACACGGTGTCTCCCTGCCGCACTCCCTTACTGATCCTGGTGACACGGTGTCTCCCTGCCGCACTCCCGTACTGATCCTGGTGACACGGCGTCTCCCTGCCGCACTCCCTTACCGATCCTGGTGACACGGCGTCTCCCTGCCGCACTCCCTTACCGATCCTGGTGACACGGCGTCTCCCTGCCGCACTCCCTTACCGATCCTGGTGACACGGTGTCTCCCTGCCACACTCCCTTGCTGATCCTGGTGACACGGCGTCTCCCTGCCGCACTCCCTTACCGATCCTGGTGACACGGTGTCTCCCTGCCGCACTCCCTTACTGATCCTGGTGACACGGTGTCTCCCTGCCGCACTCCCTTACTGATCCTGGTGACACGGCGTCTCCCTGCCGCACTCCCTTACTGATCCTGGTGACATGGTGTCTCCCTGCCGCACTCCCTTACTGATCCTGGTGACACGGTGTCTCCCTGCCGCACTCCCTTACTGATCCTGGTGACACAGTGTCTCCCTGCCGCACTCCCTTACTGATCCTGGTGACACAGTGTTTCCCTGCCGCACTCCCTTACTGATCCTGGTGACACAGTGTCTCCCTGCCGCACTCCCTTATGGTCCTGGTGACACAGCGTCTCCCTGCCGCACTCCCTTACTGATCCTGGTGACGGCGTCCCCCTGCCGCACTCCCTTACTGATCCTGGTGACACTGTGTCTCCCTGCCACACTCCCTTACTGATCCTGGTGACACGGTGTCTCCCTGCCACACTCCCTTACTGATCCTGGTGACACGGTGTCTTCCTGCCGCACTCCCTTACTGATCCTGGTGACACAGTGTCTCCCTGCCGCACTCCCTTACTGATTCTGGTGACACAACGTCTCCCTACCGCACTCCCTTACTGATCCTGGTGACACAGTGTCTCCCTGCCGCACTCCCTTACTGATCCTGGTGACACGGTGTCTCCCTGCCGCACTCCCTTACTGATCCTGGTGACAGTGTCTCCCTGCCGCACTCCCTTACTGATCCTGGTGACAGTGTCTCCCTGCCGCACTCCCTTACTGATCCTGGTGACAGTGTCTCCCTGCCGCACTCCCTTGCTGATCCTGGTGACACAGTGTCTCCCTGCCGTACTCCCCTACTGATCCTTAACTCGCTTGTATCTTCATGAAATTCAATGATTGAGGCGGCGTTCTCGTAAATGTTCCTTTATAATATCAATGTACGCTTCTTTAACACTTCTTAGGCTGAGTCCATAGTGGTTCCGACGTCGCTCGCTCCAAATTCAAACCGATGGAGGCCAATGCACATGCATAGTGTGCGCGTGCCCGAGGCGGCCGATGCGTGGTCACGTGAGCGGATCAGCCAATGAGGGCGAACCGCTCACATGACATCACGGGCATCCCCCCCTCCACCCACCGGCACGTCCTCGCCCCCCATTGCTCAGCACTGCAGGACACAGATCTCGGCACGTACAGGCGCGCGTGAAGTCACGGGCTCGGTCGCCTGCACTGTGTCCGACGCCTTAATGCACTTAACACCGGCGAGGTGTAGACAGAATTAAATGCTTGTACGAATCCTAAAGTGAGGGGTGTATATTGATATATATGATGTCCCAGCACTAGAAAGATATGCACCAATACGCAGATTTTTAGTCAATTAAGAATTTTATGTATTAGAATCTCAAATTTGAAAATGAAAGCGCTTCTTGCGGAAGGAGCTGATACAACATGGAAATTTGTTACTAATATTACATAGTAATAAGAGTAGTGAATGTAGCCACTATGTCGAATTTCTGAAATAGGGAGAGGTCTACTGCACCAGGGTAAAAACCCTTTGGAACAAGAGAACAGTAAGGTATCAACTGAACACAAGCGAAAAGCAGTGCTATATAGTGGTCGAAGCTATAGCATAGCCACAGACTGAGAATCCTTATGATACAACGAAGCAAACCCGTGAACAATATCTCATGTTAAAAGGCACGATCTAAAGGGGAGCAGAGTTCTATAGTAAGTGGGACACAATTTACTTGGTACAACTCTTGAAGTCGTATGTAAATTGGGTGAAGTCCAGGGTCTGTTGCAGACTATTAGTGAATATCTTCATAAAAACCCTTGCAAGTAATTGGAAGTGGATAGAGTGGTTGGTAGTTCCTCTTTGTCTCCTTTCTGGTGGATGAGAATAACTATGGTATTTCTCCATTGTTCTGGAATGTTCCTGTTCTTGAATTTAACATGTAAGCGTTTTTATGCAAGCATTTGCTCTTATCTCTTCCCCAGCTTCTTTCAAGATTTCAGGTGTAATTCCATCTTCCTCGGGAGCCTTCCCACTCTGCTGAGTTATATTGCCCATGCTACTTCTTCTGGAAGAACGCGTGGTACATCGCTCTTCCTCTGCTTGATTTTATATCCTGTGTTATCTGTGATCTCGTACAATTTCATGTAGAAGTCCTGAACTCTCTTTTATTGTTGATCCATCGTCTTGTTTGAGTGCAACGATTTACTTCTTCCGACTCATACGTCGCTGCTTTGTCCTCTTTAAGATTTTGTTGTCTTCAATTAGTCTTCCTCACCATATCACCGTTCCATTTTCTTCCATCTGCAGTTATACATGTGTGGCTTGTCTTGCAAAGCTCTGTATATTCAGTTCTTGTGTCTTTTGTGTTCTGGGTTTGTTTCATTTTTTTGTCTCGTCTGATATTTTCTTATCCTGTTTTTTTTCTTCTGCGCATTCAACTACAATTTCCATAAGTTCTTCATCTTTTTGTTAGTCTCCCACCGCATTTCGAGCAAGCGGAAGCGATGTTTCAGCTCTGGCTGAAATTGTTCTTGATGTTGATTTGTTTCTGTCTTCTTTTTCATCCGTTTTCTTTCCGTCTTTGCGGTCAGATGTACTTGGTAGCAAACCAATCGGTGATCACTCCTTGTGTCAAAATTGTTAAGGACTGTGCAGTCTTCAACCACATGTTTTTTGTTAGGATATAGTCCATTTCATTCTTGAGTCTGTTGAGTCCATGCCATGTCCTTTTTCTATTTGGATTCTCCTTGAAGAATGAATTTGTGACGTCCAAGTTTTCACATTCTGCAAATTCCACCAATCGGTATCCATGTTCATTTCATTACTGATGCTTCATCTTTCTGCTGGGCATCAGTCTTTGCATTGAAATGTCCCATAATGATCTTGAGGTGACCATCTCCTTTGTTGTTGTTAAGTTGCTTCATTTCATGGTAGAAGTCTTCCACTTCATTGTCTGTGTGACTCTGATGTTGAGACATACACTTGGATTATTTGAAGCCTGTATCTCTTTCTCAACTAATTATTCTTGCTGCTATTTCCGACGAGCTTTCATCCTCCACTATGTGGTTTTACCATCTGTTGTTAACGACGAAGCCTACTCTACTGGATTCTCTCTCTTCTGTACTTCTAACATAATAGGTGTCGTTTCTTAGCCCAAAGAAGCCTTCATCTAATCCTACTTAACGAAAGCCAACAATATCTCAATTAATCTTTTCAAGTTCGTCTTGCAGTGCTGCTTCACTGCAGAGAGTGCGGCAGTGGGAGCCAGATTTAAGGTTTGAATTACAGCTTTTCTTTAACCTCCAGGGATTGCTAACAGCCTATGCCTTCTTCCTGAACGCTGTCAACCCCAGAAACCACCCAGCCCCCGGAGAATGTGGGCCATTGCTTTCCGGTGTATTCTATATTTGGGGGTTGAGGCCTTACTTACCGTGCCAGTGTCACTTGCATGTTGGCAAGTACCTTTCCCACGTTAGTTGGGTATATTGGTCGGGCTTTCATAGTATGGTTGAACCTACAAGCACAAGTGCCACTATACATCTTCTCGAACACTCTTACTGCCAGTTTGAGGCACTACGATAAGGATTTGGGTGGGGGGGGGGTTACACACTTCCACTGATGCTGGTGCGACCAAGTAATGTTTTTCTCGCGCATCAACCAGTCAAGTATAGAATCATTGCTACTAAGAACCCACCTTTCTGGGTTGGGCAGCTCATGTTCAGCACTCCCAAACAGGTTTTCTTCTTCTCCGGTGAAAGAATATGGGGCAGATAGTGGAAACATTACAAGGACGCCCTGCACTCTCACTTGAACACAAGTACTTGGAAACAGCCCATGAATAATGCTGCTGCAGACTTTGAAATGAGGCACAGAGGGGTGGGAAAGAAACGTTAAAATAACCACAATCTGACCTGTTTAATATGGCAGAGAGAGAGATACACACACACACACACACACACACATACACATACACATATATATATATATATATATATATATATATATATATATATATATATATATATATATATACACACATACACAGAGAGAGAGATACACACACATACATATATATACACACATACACAGAGAGAGAGATACACACACATACATATATACACACATACACAGAGAGAGAGAGAGATACACACACATACATATATATACACACACATACACAGAGAGAGAGATGCACACACATACATATATATACACACATACACAGAGAGAGAGATGCACACACATACATATATATACACACATACACAGAGAGAGAGATGCACACACATACATATATATACACACATACACAGAGAGAGAGATGCACACACATACATATATATACACACATACACAGAGAGAGAGATGCACACACATACATATATATACACACATACACAGAGAGAGAGATGCACACACATACATATATATATACACACATACACAGAGAGAGAGATGCACACACATACATATATATACACACATACACAGAGAGAGAGATACACACACATACACAGAGAGAGAGATACACACACATACATATATACACACATACACAGAGAGAGAGAGAGATACACACACATACATATATATACACACACATACACAGAGAGAGAGATGCACACACATACATATATATACACACATACACAGAGAGAGAGATGCACACACATACATATATATACACACATACACAGAGAGAGAGATGCACACACATACATATATATACACACATACACAGAGAGAGAGATGCACACACATACATATATATACACACATACACAGAGAGAGAGATGCACACACATACATATATATACACACATACACAGAGAGAGAGATGCACACACATACATATATATATACACACATACACAGAGAGAGAGATGCACACACATACATATATATACACACATACACAGAGAGAGAGATACACACACATACACAGAGAGAGAGATAGATAACCCCCCCGCCCCCCCTCCGAGAATGAGAGAGAGAATAATAAGAATACAGACAGCCTGGGAGAGGTAAAGGCTGATGGGGGAGGGGTACATTGATTCTGTGAAAGGGGGGGAGGAAGAAGTACAGTGAGAGTTGAGGAGGGGTAAAGTCTGCATTGGGGAGAGCTAAAAGCAGTCTGGGAGGAGAGAGTTACAGGCAGCCCAGGAGAGGGGTTGAGAAGAAGTTCAGGCAGTCTATTGGGTGGGGGGGGAGGGGGGTGTAGAGGTACAAGCAGTATTAGGGAATGGGGCAGAGGGAAGTTCAGGCAGTCTGGTAGGGGGGGGGGAAAGGTACAGGCAGCATAGGGGGGGGGGTAAAGGTACAAGCAGTATTAGGGAATGGGGCAGAGGGAAGTTAAGGCAGTCTGGTAGGGGGGGGGGGGGAGGTACAAGCAGTATTAGGGAATGGGGCAGAGGGAAGTTAAAGCAGTCTGGTAGGGGGGGGGAAGGTACAAGCAGTATTAGGGAATGGGGCAGAGGGAAGTTAAGGCAGTCTGGTAGGGGGGGGGGGGGTAAAGGTACAAGCAGTATTAGGGAATGGGGCAGAGGGAAGTTAAGGCAGTCTGGGGGGAGGGGCGGTGGATAAAACAACTCTGTTCCTCCTGAAATGCTGAATGTAATTGTCAGCTGTGTAGTTATGTGGCAGTCTGTGCTGCTAATATTCTCTATCCGGGGCTGGGGGAAGGGAGAGATGTGTGTGATTCTGTTTCATACAGATATTAAGCCTCCTCATGTTATGATATTGGGTTCCTGACCCCTCACCTCGCAGAATGAATACACTGATGATGATATACTCCACAGAAACCCCACACCCGGCTTAATGACGATTAGGTAACAAAATGAGAGTACTTCAGTATTAGGTGATACTCAGGTACTGATTTATTCGTAACTGGACTAACACGGCTACTTCTATTTAATAACAGATAAAACAAAGGCAGGATGCAATCTGTCACTGATCCCCTAATCCTCAGAAACGGCCCCTCGTACCAGGGCCAATAAACCTTCTCTGTACCTCTGAGAGGGAACCCCCTCCTCCTACTCATTCATCCCAAAATACATCCATCGGAAGTCTCTGTATAAGCCTCATTCACGTCACTGCTCCCACTTACCCTTCAGTATCAACACACCCTATAATAGTCACATCATCGCCCCAAACACCCTGTTTTTCTGCTGTTACACAAAACATCTGCAACTCACCCAAGCACCCCTCTATCTCTCTCCTTCTCTCGCTCTCTCTCTCTCTCTCTCTCTCTCTCTCTCTCTCTCTCTCTCTCTCTCTCTCTCTCTCTCTCTCTCTCTCTCCTTATCTCTCTCTCTCCTTCTCTCTCTCTCCTTATCTCTCTCTCCTTATCTCTCTCTCTCTCTCCTTATCTCTCCCACTCTCTCCTCCTTATCTCTCCCACTCCCTCTCTCCTCCTTATCTCTCCCACTCCCTCTCTCCTCCTTATCTCTCCCTCTCTCCTCCTTATCTCTCCCTCTCTCCTCCTTATCTCTCCCTCTCTCCTCCTTATCTCCCCCACTCTCTTTCTCCTCCTTATCTCTCCCACTCTCTCTCCCACTCTCTCTCCTCATCTCTCCCACTCGCTCTCCTCCTTATCTCTCCCACTCTCTCTCCTCCTTATCTCTCCCACTCTCTCTCCTCCTTATCTCTCCCACTCTCTCCTCCTCCTTAACTCTCCCACTCTCTCTCCTCATCTCTCCCACTCTCTCTCTCCTCCTTATCTCTCCCTCTCTCCACCTTATCTCTCCCACTCTCTCTCTCTCCTTCTTATCTCTCCAACTCTCTCTCTCCTCTCCTTATCTCTCCCACTCTCCTCCTTATCTCTCCCACTCTCTCCTCCTTATCTGTCCCACTCTCCTCATTATCTCTCCCACTCTCTCTCCTCCTTATCTCTCCCACTCTCTCTCTCTCCTCCTTATCTCTCCCACTCTCTCTCTCCTCCTTATCTCTCCCAGTCTCTCTCTCTCCTCCTTATCTCTCCCACTCTCTCTCTCTTCCTTATCTCTCCCACTCTCTCTCCTCCTTATCTCTCCCACGCTATCTCTCTCCTTATCTCTCCCACTCTCTCTCTCTCCTCCTTATCTCTCCCACTCTCTCCTCTTTATCTCTCCCACTCTCTCTCTCTCCTCCTTATCTCTCCCACTCTCCCTCTCCCACTCTCTCTCTCCTCCTTATCTCTCCCACGCTATATCTCTCTCCTCCTTATCTCTCCCACTCTCTCTCTCCTCCTTATCTCTCCCATTCTCTCTCTCTCTCCTCCTTATCTCTCCCACTCTCTCTCCTCATCTCTCCCACTCTCTCTCCCACGCTATATCTCTCTCCTCCTTATCTCTCCCACGCTATATCTCTCTCCTCCTTATCTCTCCCACGCTATATCTCTCTCCTCCTTATTCTCCCATGCTATCACTCCACTGCCTCTTTAATAGAACTCGTATGTTTTCCATTTTATAGTCCCTCTTTCTCCCCCTGTCTCTCTCTCTCCCCCTTCTCTTTCTCCCCCCCATCTCTCTCCTTTCCCCTCCACCTCTCTCTCTCTAACCCCCTCCCCCGCCTCTCTGTCTCTACCCCTTCTCACCCCCCCCTCTCTCAGCTTAACAGCTGAATAAGTAGGGCCTGTTTGCCTGTTGACCTGTTAGTGTCTATATATATATATATATATATATATATATATATATATATATATATATATATATATAATATATATATATATATATTCGGCAGTGCTCCCCCCTTTCTCTATCACTGCAGTTGGGAGACACAATGTCTTGTATATAATGTATAACCCTGCTCACTTAATGTTACTATGTATTTGTAACCCCATGTATTATTTGTCATCATAACTCTGTGCCCAGGACCTGCCTGAAAACGAGCGGTAACTCTCACTGTGTTACTTCCCGGTAACACATTTTATAAATAAATAAACATTTTTTGCCCGGCACTTTCATCTCACACCAGCAGTTCCTCGGATTGCTAAGCGAGAAAACTGCTCCAGGGGACATTGTCCAGCGCACACTCCCGGGATATGTTCTTTCTCTCGCTCTCTCCTCTCTCTCCCCCCCCCCTCTCTCTCCTCCCCCCCTCCCTCTCTCTCCTCTCCATGAAAATATCCCTTGCATTATTCCTTCCTTTTAGGCCTGGCTTCCTCAATGATTACAGGACAGACACAAACTGCGCTGAATAACCTAAAGCGGCAATATTATCCCCATTATCTATTGTAACAGTTTGCAGCACAAACTGCTGGGAACATTGACAACAAATTATCCCAAACCAGAAAGTGTTGCAAAGATCTTGCACTGCTGGGGAGGTGGCTAAAGCCTGCTATAGAAATCACAGGATGCTTTAAAACGAATAAAAATGGTATTGAGTTGAATAATTTTTTTTTATAAAACAGTCGCTATTATTTAATACTACAGAATACAGAACTGATTTATTTTAAAAAAAAAGCCATGATTTCACATGCTCTCTTCCCCCCCTAAACCTCCCCCTGCCCCCCCCCCCCCCCCACACACACACGTTAGCCCCGCACAGAGTGAGGTCGCAGTGCTCTGTCACCCTGCGGTCACTCATACTGTGGTTTTCACTTATCACTGCCCTATTTTGGGCTCTGGATTTCATGGGTCACAGGATGTGTGTGTCCACAGCCAAAGGTGTGAGAGGACAGCGAGACAGCGAGACATTGTGTGTCTCTGCCCTCCTGTGTTCGTGTTGAGAATGTGTGCGTGCATGTTTGTGTATGTGAGTTTTGTGTGTCTCAGTGTTAGCTTGGTGTGTGTTTGTATTAGTGTAGTGTACGTGTGTAAGTGATTCCAACAGTAACTGTATCTATGAATTGGTTTCAGTTATGTGACCATTGTGATGTGTCACAGAATGAGAATTCCTCATTACTTTGTGGTGTTTCTGTCCTGGCTGCAGATATTTGGATGTGTCTCTGTGTGTCTGTGTATCCCTGTGTGTGTGTGTGTGTGTGTGTCTGTCTGATGGAGAATAAGCTGTATCCAGTATGACTCACGCATGTTTGAATGTTCCCGTCACTACATGTGGGATATGAGCTGATTCTGGTCTCTGTTTTCCTTGGCAGACCCTGCCCGGGTGTCGGAATTCACTTTGTTTGGGGTCGAGCTGCAGTGTTTGCTCAGAGAGGCTAAAAGAAACAAGTAGTTGAGTTTTAGGGGAAACTTTTTTATTTGGACTAACCGTTGATATTTTAGGAGAAGCTTTGGAGAGTTCTCTCTCTTCCCCAGGATGCGGTACCAATTTACCAAAAATTCCAGGCGTTTAGCACAGATGTAAAATGATTATTTGGAGAGCGCCGGGGTGCCCTGCAGCTGCCAAGATACCAATGTGGGCAGATGAGGTAGAGAAGGAACAGCAGAGGGAATGGGAAATAAACAGGATAGGGCAATAAATGGATGAAAGGGATAGTGAGAGATGGCGAGAACCTGTAGGACCGTCCGCCAGCAGTGTGAGGGGGAGGGAAGGGTTAAAGTGTAAGATTAACAGAGAGGCATAGAGAAACAATACATATAATTCTGATGGCGTGTAAGGAAACCCCAGATCAGTATTGAGTTCCTCTGTTTTTAGTGTTAAAGAGCATTATTATTTTGCGTTGAAATGTTTTCCGTTCTTGACGCTTTTAAACATTCCGTTCAGGATTTGGGTTTTTAAATCATTTATGGAATGATCTGGTTGTGAGAAGCTGTGTCCCACTGGGGTGCAATATCTGTGTTGTGTGTCTGTGCAGTATGTCCCTTCCTCATGGTGTGTTATTGTGTGTGTGCAGTATCTTCCTTCCTCATGGTGCGTTATTGTGTGTGTGCAGTATCTTCCTTCCTCATGGTGTGTTATTGTGTGTGTGTGTGCAGTATCTTCCTTCCTCATGGTATATTGCGTGTCATTTGAAGTATTTGTCTGGTTACACCAATGTAGCATCCTTGGTCACATTTGCTACATTGAACCATATACACCACATTCCTGGATGTGCAGCCGTATGAACCTTTAACATTGAGTGTTCCATGTGTGTGACTGGCCCTGGGATCTTGGCATATATATATATATATTTGCCGCGTTTACAGCGTGTGTTGTTGCATGATCTGGTGCCATTGTCAGCGTCCTTGAGTTTGTTATGAAGTTTTCTGCTGACTAACTCCTGTCTGGGGTTTGGCGGTTGCCGGAATGCGAGGATGGGAGGTTTGGGGAAGATGTCCTTTAATGTGTCACCTTCTGTCAGCACGGGCAGCAGATCTTTGATTCATTTTCACATTCCCTTTAGGGCAGGGTTGTATGTGGCCACTAGTGGTATGTGTTTCTTTCTTTGTGTATTGGAGCGGGTGTTCTCGTGGGGCTTTCAGTGCGCATGCGAGTGTTTTGGCAATAGTCTTTGGCTTGTATCCCTTCTGTCTGAATGAGTCAGACGGGGTTGGGAGAGGTGTCTGTTCTGGTCTTCAGTGTCAGAGCGTATGCGCTGAGCTCTTCTAGCCCGGCTGTGAAATGTACGTTTAATTCTTCTGGAATGTTTTGACCGTCGCACAGCTGCAAAAGTCCGCGCCAGTCATAGCAAAGGAAAGAGCTCCATTACTTTCTGTGATAACCCTGCTGCTGGGGTTCTTTGTTGTTGCGGTTAAGGCTCCCATATCAAGCACATCTTATAGGACCTTTTTAATAAAAAGATTAGAGATAAGTGTAAGTTGTACCCCGAGACTGTATGGAGTCAGACATTCGTCTCGGGGGAGGAGAGCAGTTTAAAGTGGTAAAAACATGTGAAATCTTATGTTTTTTTTTTTTTTTGTGTAAATAAATTAGTTTTGTAGCATTAGAATGGATAATAGTGACTGTTTTTTTTTTACCCTTAATGCCATTTTTAATGAGTTTCTATTTTTTATTTTTTTTAATACACTGAGCATCCTGTGATTCCTATAAGGAAACAATGGTGGATTCGGCGCAACTGCGCATGTCTGAATCAGAGAGGCTCCTGGAGTTCTTCAACAAACTTTATTGGTAATACACACAAGGGCTAACACCGCATTCACCCCCTGTGATTCCTATAGCGGGTTTAACCACCTCCCCAGCAGTGCAAGATCTTTGCACCATTGTCCTGTTTGTGATCATTTGTTGCCAATATTCCCAGCAGTTTGAGATGTAAAGTGTTACAATAGATAATGTTACCTTAGTACAGGGTTTTGCAACACCAGTTCTCTAGGCCAGGGGTGCGCAAACTGGGGGGTGCAAGATTTTTTGGGGAGCCGTAGGGCCTACAGAGGCCCTGTGCTCTTCCCCATGGCATTTAACTGAAATGCCGGGGACCGCGTGAGGCCTCTGGAAGTATCTCTTACCTGACTCAGATGACGCGTTGCTATGGTGACGCGGCATCATTTGACGCTGTAGGAAGGTAGGGGGGTGCGAACATGGAGGCAGTGCTGGCAGGGGGGGTGCAGTGCCCAAAGATTGCACACCCCTTGTTTAGACCAGGGGTGTCCAAAGTTTTTAACCTGGA
Source organism: Ascaphus truei (assembly GCF_040206685.1). Taxonomy (NCBI): domain Eukaryota; kingdom Metazoa; phylum Chordata; class Amphibia; order Anura; family Ascaphidae; genus Ascaphus; species Ascaphus truei. The sequence goes on along the minus strand of NW_027454984.1, from coordinate 31,388 downwards.
CATCCCCTGCCTGCCTACCTCCCGGCTCGTGCCCGCCTCCAACTCGGCTCCAGCGTCTAATGGCGTTGCGGGGTCACCCCGCGGCGTCATTTGACGCTGGTTGCCATGGCGTCGCATCGCCGAAGACCAGGTAGGAGAAGCTGCAGAGACCTCACGCGGTCCCCCCGACATTTCATATAAATACCTTGGGGGGGAGCGCGGGACCTCTATAGCCGCCGCGCCCCCCCCTGGAAATTCCCCCACGGGGGGCACGCACCCCTGCTCTAGACCCCTCAACAAGTCAGGTTTTCAGGCTATCCCTGCTTCAGCACAGATGGCTCAATCAGTGGCTCCCTGCGTCAGCACAGGTGGCTCAATCAGTGGCGCGGCCTTCGACTGAGCCACTGATCGAGCCACCTGTGCTGAACCTGGGATATCCTTAAAACCTGACCTGTTGGGGTTCTTGAGGACTAGAGTTGATAACCTCTGCCTTAGTAATATTAGGATACATTGTAGCTGCTGAGTTACACCGATTGAAGGATTGATTGAAACTGAAAGGCGGCCATTTCGTTAGGCACGCCATCGGGCTTTTGACAGATGTATAACAGGAGCACCAAACGATTGCCAGCGTAGGCGAGAATGTAGAATGATACATTGTCACGTGCTTTACATATAAAAAAAGGGGAGAATGTAGTATCGCTGCTTTAATTCCTGTTTCTCATGGAAAACCGGAGCGGTGTGGGAAAGAGGGGGTGTGATGGAAACGTTCAAATATATCAAGTGTTTCGGCAAAGCACGAGAGGGAAGCATTTTCTGTTTGTTTCGAGCGTGTATTTTGGCAAAGAACTGTTTAGCAAATATGGGCCAATTTCCACACCCTGTGACAGTCACACATCCCTCCTGCAGTTACGCAACAGTACTCCCTGCACAAGCGGCTGCTCTCCCTCAGTCACCCGGCCACCCGGCTTCCACCCGCCACCGTCGGCCTGGGCCAAAGCTGCCACCGGATGGTGATGTCATTTCAGTTTCCGTGTAGGGCGACGGGCAGGATAATTACTGAGAGGAGTGATATGGCAGGGAGTGCGTCGCCCGACGCATTTCACATTGAGAGTCACTTCCTCAAGGCCGTGGCTCATCGAAGACCAACATTTCCTAATACGCCCGCCTACGTTTTTTAATTAAAATATACTGTTAAACAATTAAAATGGAGCGACGGGTAAGATTATCCCCTAAAAAAATGACCTTGTGAATCTAATGGACATTCGGTAGGATAAACACAAATATAGGTTATAAGCTTACCCCCTCCATTCGAACATGCTCAATTCAATAATACAAGTCACATCAAATAAATACAATAGAATCAAACTATAAAGAAATGCATTAGGTGGTCGGCAAACTGTGTTGAGTGTCACGTACGGGGTTAACCAGACTATCTTGGGATCGTAATCACCAGGCAGAACACAGGGGGTTAACAAACTGTGAAGTGTACTTAGCGGAAGCTAACAGTGGCAACAAGCTCAAAGCACGTACAATATTCCAACATAAGGGGAGCTTAGGGGGCACCCAGCTCGCTGGGTGCAGGGTGCTGCTGAAGTCCACAAGCAGGCAGAGTCTCTGGACTCAGAGACCAGCACTCAGAGCCCCAATCGGCGTTGGCTTGTATAGCGCCCCGGTCTCCATACAGGATCATGGAGTATGGGGAGACGACGCCCGCTTCGGGAAACACTTTTTCTTATTTATCTTCGTTTTTATTTGGCTAAATGTTCTTCAAGTCCAAAAGAGCTTTTAGATCTCAAATTATTCCAATGAGCTGTTCACTTCACACCATTCCGACGCGGGAACTGAGCATTTATTACTAGTGTTTCATATGTCCCGATACAGGAACGTGACCTTCTGTATCGAGTGAGCGTAATCAAATATTAGAATTCTCTGCGATACAAAAACCAGAGGCGGTGTCACGTAGAAATGTGCGAAACTATTACAAATGCATTAGTAACATATTTTGTATTTTCCTCCCTACATTCTATTTCTGGCAAAATGTATCAGCAAACCTTAAGGGGCTAAAGGTATCACTCTGTATTACACATGGAGACAAAATGGTGAAATATATTAGCATATTTCACAGGTATGTAAATCAATACTCTACAAAATGACTCTTTCTTCCCCCTTCTCCTCCTCTTTCCCCCTCTCTCCCCCAACTCTCCTCCTCTCTTCACCCCCTCCCCCTCTCTTCCCCCACCTCTACTCTCTTCCCCTCATCCTCCTCTTGCCCCCTCTCCTCGTCGCCTCCTCTCTTCCCCTCCCTCTCCTCCCCCCATTCTCCTCCTCTCCACTGCCTCCTCCTCTTACCCTCTCCCCTTCATTCTCCCTCTCCCCTTCCTTTCTGTCTCCACCCTTCCCCCATCACTTTCTCATCCCCCCTTTTCATCCCCCACCCCACCCCCTATCTATCTTTATCTCTGAAATACTGCAGGGTTTGGCTCCCATCCTTCTACAAAAAAGCTTTGCACATTTCTAGTATCACTGCGACTTTTATTTCAGCTCCAATTTAGATTCCACATCAATGAGGTTTAAATTCCTCTCTCCAGCTGTGAACAAACAGGTTTCTGTGTCTCAAATAAAGCTGATCCGTTTGCATCTTGCCGGGTTTGTCATTGTATCTGTGAGCGTAGGCTTCTCCCAAAACCAGATCTACTGCTTTTTTATTTCCTCTGGTTCTTCCCTCCGCCCTTTTCATTATGTTTCATTGTTTTGTGCTTACATTATTTCTTTATTATTTTTTTTTTCGTACAAAAAGTCGCAGAGTTTTGGGTTGGTTTGAGTTTTACATGAGTCATTGTCTGACCATAATTACTAGTATAACTGGTATAAAAACTGTGTCATAGTTACATCAACTTTTCACCTGTGAGCACCAAACTGTTCAGGGATTGGCAGAAAAGTAGCATTATTTCACAAGAATATTACAAGCTTTGTTTAGCCCTAAAAAAAAAGACAACTGTATCTTTTAGTTTTTACTGGAATCCTCGATAATGAAAGTTAGGATTCTTACAATTTAATAAAATATATATACTAAGTTTTAAGCCAATGATCAGGATCTGACTTAATCGTGTGGCTTCCTTCCCCAGAGCTGGGCACCTCTGTGGTCACTGTTGGTGGAACTACTATCTAAGTAGGTTGGGTGTTTGGTCACCTTTTTGCAATAGGTAGGGTGGGATTGCCTTGCGGTCAGTAGGTCTAAGGTGCTATCGTGGCTGGTGGAGTCTGGATAGACTCAGCGTACAGTGACCTAATTTTCGGGTAGCAACAGTTTGACCCTTTTCCTTTTTGGTGGCAGTAGTGGGATACTCAGGCTCAGTGTTTAGCCTACCTTGAGGTCTCCTCACTCTGAGTGGGTCTAAGATAGCGTCGTCCAAGAACCTCCATCAATAGAACAGAGTACACAACTGTAGTCAGCAGCAGATCCTCTCCCTGGTTTTTTTCCCTTTTTGTGTTTTTATTTTCTAGTCCAGTGGCGTGTGGCTGGAAAGATGGTCAGATCATCACTCCTTGGTCTGAAGCAACTCGCTTCTCATGTGCGATGATGTTCCCCGACGAGAGAAGGTGGAGTAGGAAAGAGCTAGAAAATAGATGGTTCCCCAGGCACTGCTCCAAAAGAATAGTGACAAAATCCAGATTGCCTGTGCTCCAGCATGAAGGGGCCATCCCGGATAGTCCCACAATTAATATACAAGTATAATAATAAAGAGGAGAGCACAAACGGTCTTATGCAAATAAATGTAATAGCTAAAGGATGATTCAACATTTCGGCTGCAACATGAAACCGTATCAGGGTAAAGTCCGTTTGTGCCGTCGTCTTTATTATTTTGCATGTAAGGCAGAGTTAATCACAGCTCTATAGCACCACCACAAGGAGTCCCTGGGTGCAACCGATGAATGGTGTGCAACTGGCAAAAGGCCCACAGCAAGTATCAGGGTGCGGTCACTGCCACTCCTGCCACATCCCCCTGGTATGAGACATGTTCGGGGGTACAATTCTCTCAAACAGGCCTCGAGATTAACCCATGAGACTGGCAGATCTGCAGGATGAGCTAACTCCAGATGAAGACCCAGTCAACTGACTCCTGCAGAAAAAACTGGTCCAGCTTGGCACAATCATGATCTGCGAAAGAAGGTCATGTGGTCTCTGCAGAGAGGCATTGAAAAAGAGGGATCTGGAGGACCGGTGACACCAGAGGGATGCAGACCTTGCCCTAGACCAGAGTTGGGTAAAGTCTGCCCAAGTAGGGACCTGCTCCCCGCTGCATACCTGTGGTGTGGGCAAAGGCAACGTCGGAGGAGACGGCAGCGCGGCTGGAGCCCACCCATATGGTTCTAAACCGGAAGTTAGGACCGACCGGAAATCGGTCCCAACTTAAGTAGTCACCTTCTGGGTGGGCCCCAGCCGTGCTGCTGTCTCCTTCACCGCCACGCTGCCTCCGACGCTGCCTTCATCGCCCACACCACAGGTAGGACCTGGGGAGCAGGAATCAAGGGGAGAGAAAAGGCAGAAGGGAGAATGAAGGTTTTTTTTTAAAAAGAGAAGGGGGAGAGTGATTGAGGGGGTATTGGAGATGCAGGTGAGGAGGGGGAGAGTTAGTAAGGGGGTATTGGAGATGGAGGGGGGTTGGTTTACGTCTGCGGCCCGCAAAGCTTATCAAAGCTTGTCAAGTGGTCCTCCAACCAAAATAATTGCCCTACCCTACCCTAGACTGTAATCGCAGTGTAGCCTATGGTCCAAACTCCCAGCCAAGTCCCGCTCCTGGGCTTTGTCCTGTCACCCAGATCAGAGGCCTACGTTGTGGTTGGCTCCAGGCCTACTGAGTTCACCAAGACAGAAATTCGGGGTCCAGTCTACACCAGGTCTCCGGAATCCCTCCAACTCTGGTGTGCAGTCAGTGCTAAACCTGCTGAGCTTCCCAGATTGCCTACAGGTGCAGCTTAGAGTACGAGTGGGGGATACCCCTCAGGGGTAAACCCAGAGGCCAGGGGGGGCCCTGGGGCACTGCCTGCACAGATTAGCAAGTCACTCACTGAAGAAGCACCATGCCTAGGTATTATGACCTTCACCCTGGTGGATCCAGCTCCCGTAGCTCCTGAAGCATAAATTTGGAGAAGAGACGTGTTCCTGCTGAGGTTTTCACGAATGGTCGTGCTGCCCGTACAGAATCCAGCTTCCAGTCTTGGTAAGGGGGGAAGCTGCAGTCACCAACCTGGCAGTCCTGGGGATGTGCATGCCCCTTGCCAGAAGCATCTCTCCCTAAAGTGGGTGTACCCTCCACGGCACACCCAGAGGTCAGTCCAGGCTTTGGGGTTCCAGGTGCCTGCTGTGGCATTAACCTCTGGCACAGGTGAGAGAACACCTCAATGTGGGAGGCTCAGGCTGATCCACCTATGCAAAATGTGCAACCAGCATAGACCAAGGCTGCAGACATAGTGGGCGCGTGCAACAGAGCTCAAGTAGGTGTACACGCCTCTCGCCTGAGCGTTCTGCGTCCTCAGTTGATGCGCGAGATGGAGAGGCGTGGCCGTGACGTCACAAGACTGAGCAATAGAGGATCGACCTCATTGGTTGAAACTTGTCACGTGACGTGGCCATCGTACAAAAAAACAAATAGATTTGTCTCCTCCACAACCTGGCACGCGCCAGACTGCGCGACATAATGTTCGTGTCGCGCGCACTATGGCTACTGCCTTAGTATATCTTACAGATATTGTCCATATTCCTTTGCTACATGGCATATTCTCGGGATTCTTTGCCAGGGTGATATATTTTTAATAAATCAGTTCTGTACTATGAGAAAATACTTGTAGCATTTTTATTTTTTTTAAACAACTGTGAATGATATTTTTTATGTATTATTTATGTATTTATAAAATGTGTTACCAGGAAGTAATACATTGAGAGTTACCTCTCGTTTTCAAGTATAACAGAGTTATAATGACAAATACATTGTTACAAATACATACTGTAGTTACAATGAGTGAAAAGGGTTACACAGTACATTATATAAAAGATGTATGCACAGTTAGAGATTATATATATGATAGCTGTATATAACAGTTACAGATCAAATTAAAATGTGAGACGGCTTTAGTTTTGAAAGAACTTAGACTGGTGGCGGATGTGAGAGTCTCCGGCAGACTGTTCCAGTTTTGGGGTGCACGGTAAGAGAAGGAGGAACGTCCGGATACTTTGTTGAGCCTTGGGACCATGAACAGTCTTTTGGAGTCAGATCTCAGATGATAAGTGCTGCATGTGGTAGAAGTGAGGAGCTTGTTCAGGTAGCTGGGTAGCTTGCCCAAAAAGTATTTGAAGGCAAGACAGGAAAGGTGAACTTTGCACCTAAACCCAAGTGATGACCAATTTAGTTATTTGAGCATTTCGAAGTGATGTGTGTTGTAGTTGCATTGGAGAACAAAGCGGCATATTGAATTGTAGTGGATATCAAGATTGCCAAGGTGAGTTTGGGGTGCCATGCCACATACGATGTCCCCATAGTCTATAATTGGCATCAGCATTTGCTGTGTGATGCGCTTTCTGACCAGCTGACTTGGGGAGGATCTGTTTCTATATAGTACACCTGGTTTGGCAAAGGTTTGGGATGTCAGGGTATGTTAAATGGGAGTCAAACCATATGCCCAAATATTTGAAACTAGTATCAGGGGCTAGGATAGTATTAAAGTTGTAAGTATTAGGCTGCGCTTATAGTGCCCGGCGACGTCGCACCAAAACAAATACATTGGATCCGTCGCATGCGCTTATAGTCAGCGCGACAGCGACGGAGCGATGGATGCTGCAAAAATTTTTTGAAGCCATTGAAATTTGATTTTGGGAGTGATAGTCGCCACATGTGACTTTCCCTACACCAATCACAGAGCGCCTACGGCACTCTGCCCGCCCCCTTGTGACGTCACTGGCCTTGGCGCCGGCGACGTCGCTCCGAACCCAAGTGCAACTTTCGCCAGTGGCGACGGGTGACGTCATCGGTCGCGTCGCCGGCACTATAAACGTGGCCTTAGAGTTCTGATATGTAGCTCCGTCATTGGAAGCTTTAGAAATGTATCCTTGGTCCCAAATCCCATTGTTACCGTCTCGTCAGTGCTCAGAAACACTTTGTTTTGGGAAATCCAGTTTTCAAGTCTCAAAAAGTCAGACTGAGGTGCGTGTCCAATGTCAGAGAGGTTAGGGCTGTGTGCATATAAGATTGTGTCATCCGCACACAATGTTGTGTATTGAGGCTATATACAACAACAAAAAAAGTGCGCAAAAAGAGAAAAACACAATAAGTCATAATTCATTAAAACTTTTATAAAAATGACTAAATAACACTTACATAATAAAATAGGATCACGTAGATCCAAGGATCCGCAAAGGGGACACGAGGATCGGGTCTCACAAGTCCACAACCCAAGTTGGAATATAATCTGGTTACCACTGCTAGATGTTGAAGCTGTGGATATGGCTGATGAAGGGTCAGATGACGCGAAACGCACAACGGTGAAGTCATCACGTAGCTACGAGGAGCCGTGACGACGGACGCTCGGAAGCTACCATCATCCCCTTGTCTCCACGAGGACACGGACTCCAGCCATATCCACAGCTGGTGCACCAAGTCGTAGGAACTTAGATTGCAGTAGGTCATGTCCACATTGGCTGCTTAGGTCTAATTTGAGGAGCGCTTGTGTACTCTCTTCAGATATTGGGACAAATTGAAAACAGTTGGCAGTGTTGGGAGAAGGGGGGGCTATAGAGGTACTCCTAGAATGAGGTTCATGCATGTAGTTCGGGATGCGGTTTGCTAACAAGTTAGTAGCACACCCCACAAAGTAATCATTGAATGCATTATGTCAGTGGGGTTTGTCAGAGTAATATCCTCCTTAGTGATATTACTTGGTTGTTGATGGTTAGAAGGCTGGAATATATTGTTGATAACCTTCCAGAAGTTAGCTGGGTTTGATGTGTTCTGGAGGAGATTGTCAGTGTAATATTGTGCTTTTGCGTGCCTTGTTTGCCTTGTGCACATGTTCCGTAGGCATCTGTAGTGATTGAGATCCTTGGTAGTGCCAGTAACTTTGTAGCTTTTCCACAAGGCATCCCTGAAATGGTACAGTGCTATAAGGTCAGGTGTAACCCATGGAAGGTGGGCCCCCCGCACTCTTATTCTGCGTAGTGGAGCATGGGTATCGCAGAGTTTTTAGAACTCGGATTGGAAATAGTCGAGCGCAGAATCAGGGTCAGGAATTAAGTCGATTCTGTGCCCAGGGCAGTTGTGGGTTCAAGTTCCTAAATGTTCTAGTGAGGAGAACTTTAGGGCTTGATTGGGGTGATCCTTACCCAGTACACTATTGCATGGTCACGGTACTATAATGTAAAAAGCCTTTTTTGTTTCTATAGCAACCATTTACAAAGTGAGGTGATTGATACCTGTGTCAAGAACCTTTTTTTTTTTTTTTTAATTAACATCTGGGTTCAAGACCCGAACAGTAGGAAAGGGACTTTCTTTCCTTATTATCTCCATACACATAACGAAGGGAGAAGCGTTCCCACGAAACATTTTTTCTGCGCTAATACAGAATAAAGACGCCTTCCAGTTTCTGAGGCGCTGTGAGCCATTACTGCGGCGGCTGTGTCATTATCTTTATTCCTTGATACAAAAATGCACAATCCCAACCGTCACCTCACACAGTCCATGTTGCGTCAATTCACCCAGTTCCCAGTGTCACCTCACCCAGTCCCCAGTGTCACCTCACCCAGTCCCTAGTGTCACCTCACTCAGTTCCCAGTGTCACCTCACTCGGTCCCCAGTGGCACCTCACCCAGTTCCCACTGTGTCACCTCAACCAGTCCCCACTGTGTCAACTCACCTAGTCCCCAGTGTCACCTCACCCTGTCTCCAGTGTCACCTCACCCAGTCCCCAGTGTCACATCACCCAGTCTCCAGTGTCACCTCACTCAGACTCGTGTCACCTCACCCAGTATCCAGTATCACCTCACCCAGTTCCCACTGTCACCTCACCCAGTCTCCAGTGTGTCACCATACCCAGTCCTGTGTCACCTCACCCAGTCTCCAGTGTCACCTCACTCAGACTCCAGTGTCACCTCACCCAGTCCCCAGTGTCACCTCATCCAGTGTCACCTCACCCAGTCTCCAATCACCTCACCCACTCCTGTGTGTCAACTCATACAGTCTCCAGTGTGTCACCTCACCCAGTCCCCATTGTCACCTCACCCTCATCATCTTTGTATCTTCATTTGTAATCAGGATGAGTCATTTTTCTCATGAAACATTAAATTAGTGATTATTGTGAGACAAACGAACTTGTCCATTAGGAAGGGATAAGATTGCAACAATATCCTGAATTTTGTGTCACATTAATGTATCACTTTTAACCCCTTCTTCTCACTTTCAAATGTTTCTATCTCTTCCCTTTCTGTTTCTTATTCTTTCTATCTATCTTTCCCTCCTCCCCCACCCCCTCCCTTCCCTCTATCCCCCCCTCACCTACCCCCCTCTATCCCCTTCTCCCCTACCCCCCTCTACCTCCTTCTCCCCTACCCCCCCTCTATCCCACCCTCCCCTACCCCCCCTCTATCCCACCCTCCCCTATCCCCTGTATCCCCTTCTCCCCTACCCCCTCTATCTCCTTCTCCCCTACCCCCCTCTATCCCACCCTCCCCTACCCCCCTCTATCGCACCCTCCCCTACCCCCCTCTATCCCACCCTCCCCTACCACCCTCTATCCCACCCTCCCCTACCCCCTCTATCCTACCCTCCCCTACCCCCTCTATCCCACCCTCCCCCACCCCCCTCTATCCCACCATCCCCTACCCCCTCTATCCCACCCTTCCCCACCCCCCCTCTATCCCACCCTCCCCTATCCCCCCTCTATCCCTTTCTCCCCTACCCCCCTCTATCCCACCCTCCCCTACCCCCCTCTATCGCACCCTCCCCTACCCCCCTCTATCGCACCCTCCCCTACCCCCCTCTATCCCACCCTCCCCTACCCCCCTCTATCCCCCCTCCCCTACCCCCCCTCAATCCCACCCTCCCCCACACCCCCTCTATCCCACCCTCCCTCTATCCCACCCTCCCTTACCCCCTCTATCCCCCCCTACCCTCTCTATCCCCTACCCCCCTCTATCCCCTTCTCCCCTACCCCCCCTCTATCCCACCCTCCCCTACCCCCTCTATCCCACCCTCCCCTACCCCCCTCTATCCCACCCTCCCCTACCCCCCTCTATCGCACCCTCCCCTACCCCCCTCTATCCCACCCTCCCCTACCCCCCTCTATCCCACCCTCCCCTACCCCCTCTATCCCACCCTCCCCCACCCCCCCTCTATCCCACCCTCCCCCACCCCCCCTCTATCCCACCATCCCCCCTCTATCCCACCATCCCCTACCCCATCTATCCCACCCTCCCCTATCCCCCCTCCCCTATCCCCTCACTACTTCCCTCCCCCTCTCTCCCCATATCCCCTCCCCCTCTCCCCATATCCCCTCCCCCTCTCCCCATATCCCCTCCCCCCATATCCCCCTTCCCCCATATCCCCTCCCCCTCTTCGCCCTCCTCTCCCTGCTCCTTCCCTCCTCTCTCCCATCTATCCCCCTCCTCTCCTTTCCCCCTCCTCTCCTTTCCTTCCCCCCTCACCTTTTACCTCCTCCCCCATTTCCCTGTCCCCCCATTTCCCCCTCCTCCTCTTCCTTCCTCCCCCTCTTCTCCTCTCCCTCCCACCCTCTCTCCCTTCCTCTCTCCACCCTCCTCTCCATCCCCCCTCTTCTCCTCTCCCTCCCCCCTCTTCTCCTCTCCCTCCCACCCTCTCTCCCTTCCTATCTCCCCCTCCTTTCCACCCCCTCTCCCTGCTCCTTCCCCCAACTAACCACTCCCCCCTCCCTCCCCCCACCCCCCTCCCTCCCCCCATTCCCCTGCTTTCCCCTCCCTCCCCCCATTCCCCTGCTTTCCCCTCCCTCCCCCCATTCCCCTCCCCCTCCCCCCCCCCATTCCCCTCCCCCTCCCCCCATTCCCCTCCCACTTCCCTCCCCCCATTCCCCTCCCACTCCCTCCCCCCATTCCCCTCCCCTCCTCCCCCTCTCTCTCCCCCTCCCCCTCTTCCCCCCCCTCCCCCTCTCTCTTCCCCCCCTCCCCCTCTCTCTCCCCCTCCCCCTCTCTCTCTTCCCCCCCTCCCCCCTCTTCCCCCCCTCTTCCCCCCTCCCTCCCTTTTCCCCCCTCCCCCTCTCTCTCTTCCCCCTCTCTTTCTTCCCTCCCCTCCACCTCTCTCTCTTCCCCCCCTCCCCCTCTCTCTTCCCCCCCTCCCCCTCACTCTTCCCCCCTCCCCCCTCTCTCTTCCCCCCTCCCCCTCTCTTCTCCCCCCTCCACCCCTCACTTTCCCCCCCTCCACCCCCTCTTTCCCCCCCCTCCCCCTCTCTTTCCCTACCTCTCCCTCTTCTTTCCCCCCCTCCCCCTCTCTTCCCCCTCCCCCTCCCTTTCCCTCCCTTTCCCCCCTTTCCCTCCCTTTCCCACCTTTCCCCCCCTCTTTCCCTCCCTTTCCCCCTCTCCCCCCTCTCTTTCCCCCCTCCCCCTCTTTTCCTCCCTCCCTCTCCCCCCTCTCTCTCTTCCCCCCACCCCCTCTCCCCCCTCTCTCTCTTCCCCCCCACCCCCCTCTCTCTCTTCCCCACCTTCCCTCCCTTTCCCTCCCTTTCCCCCCTTTCCCTCCCTTCCCCCCCTTTCCCCCTCTCCCCCCCCTCTCTTTCCCCCCTCCCCCTCTTTTCCCTCCCTCCCCTCTCCCCCCTCTCTCTCTTCCCCCCCACCCCCTCTCCCCCCTCTCTCTCTTCCCCCCTCCCCCTCTCTCTCTTCCCCTCTCTTTCCTCCCCTCTCGCTTCCCCCCTCCCCCTCTTACCCTCTCGCTTCCCCCCTCCCCCTCTCTTACCCCCTCTTTTTCCCCCTCCCCCTCTCTACCCCCTTTTCCCCCTCCCCCTCTCTATTCCCCCCACTCTTTCTCCCCTCCCCCTCTCTTTTCCCCCCTCCCCCTCTCTATTCCCCCTCTTTTCCCCCTCCCCCCTCTCTTTCCCCCCCCCCCTCCCTCCTCTTTTTCCCCCCCTCCCCCCTCTTTTCCCCCCCCTCCCCCCCTCTTTTCCCCCCCTCCCCCCTCTTTTCCCCCCTCCCCCCTCTTTTTTCCCCCCCCCCCCCCTCTTCTTTTTCCCCCCCTCCCCCTCTCTTTTTCCCCCCCTCCCCCTCTCTTTTTCCCCCCTCCCCCTCTCTTTTCCCCCTCCCCCTCTCTTTTTCCCCCTCCCCCTCTCTTTTTCCCCCTCCCCCTCTCTATTCCCCCTCTTTTCCCCCCTCCCCCTCTCTTTTCCCCCCCTCCCTCCTCTTTTTCCCCCCCTCCCCCCTCTTTTTCCCCCCCTCCCCCCTCTTTTTCCCCCCCTCCCCCTCTTTTTCCCCCCCCTCCCCCTCTCTTTTTCCCCCCCCTCCCCCTCTCTTTTTCCCCCCCTCCCCCCTCTCTTTTTCCCCCCTCCCCCTCTCTTTTTCCCCCCTCCCCCTCTCTTTTTCCCCCTCCCCCCTCTCTTTTTCCCCCCTCCCCCTCTCTTTCCCCCCCTCCCCCTCTCTTTCCCCCCCCCCTCCCCCTCTCTTTTCCCCCCCCCCCTCCCCCTCTCTTTCCCCCCCCTCCCCCCTCTCTTTTCCCCCCCTCCCCCCTCTCTTCCCCATCCCTCCTCCCCCTTCTCTTCCCCCATCCCTCTCTCCCCCCCATCCCCTCTTCCCCCCTTCTATTCCCCCATCCCCCCTCCCCCTTCTCTTCCCCCATCCCTCCTCCCCCTTCTCTTCCCCCATCCCTCCCTCCCCCCTTCTCTTCCCCCATCCCCCCTTCTCTTCCCCCATCCCCCCTTCTCTTCCTCCATCCCCCCTTCTCTTCCCCCACCCCCCCTCCCCTTCCCCCCACCCCCACCTCCCCTTCCCCCACCCCCCCTCCCCTTCTCTTCCCAGGCACTTACAGTTCAGCCCCGAGGCTGAGCCTTGATGGAAAACAGAAGTGACTTGTTGGATTCACTAACAAGTAATGGAAGTGAGGCGGTGCCTGCAAACCCCGCTGCAGAACTGGCTGCTGCTTCCAGGCTCATGTGCCTGCTGGTGTCAGGAGACAGCCAGGCCCAGTGTGAGACACTCAATGGGAACTCCATACCGACAGTGTGGGGTGAGAGGGGGGGAGGGGGTGACAAAAAGGAGGGGATAAAAGAGAGGAGGGAGAGGGAGACAAGGGGGTGAAAGAAATTAGGGAAGAGCTGAGACAGAGGGGAAGGAGAGGGGAGAGAGAGGGGGTGAGAGGGAAGGGAAGTGGGGTAAAAGAGGGGGGATAGGGGGTGAACGAAAGAGGGGAGCTGGGTAAAAGAGAGATGGGGTGAGGGTGTGTGAAAGAAAGGAGGGAAGGGGTGAGGGAGAGGGAAGTGGGTGAGAGGTGGGGTGGAGGGGGCGAGACAGAGGGAGAAAAGAAATGGAATGGGGTGAGTGAGGGAGTGAGGGGAGAAACAGGAGGGGGAGAGAGGAGGGAAGAAGTGGGGGAGAGAAAAAGAGGGGAGAGTTACAGAGAAAGAAAGAGGGAAAAAATACTGTGGGGGAAGAAAAAGTGAGGGGGATGGGGGGGCTTAAAACAGAGAAGGGGGGGGTTAAAACGAGAAGGAGGGGAAGGAAGCGAGAGTTTAAATAGAAAGAGGGGGGTGAGTGAAACAAAGAGAGAGAAGAGGAGAGAAACAGGATGAGAGGGGGAGCGAGAGATAAAACAGAGGAGGGGTAAAATAAAGAGAGAGGAGGGAGGGAGAATGAAGGGATGAATCAGACAGTAAAGAATGATAATAGAAGACAATGTGAGAGACAGATATAAGAAGAGACTCACACCAGGATGGACCTATGGGGCCCTCCCCAATGTGACACAGAGGAATTATCCCCCCTGTCCCCAATGTGACACAGAGGAATTATCCCCCCTGTCCCCAATGTGACACAGAGGAATTATCCCCCCTGTCCCCAATGTGACACAGAGGAATTATCCCCCCCTGTCCCCAATGTGACACAGAGGAATTATCCCCCCTGTCCCCAATGTGACACAGAGGAATTATCCCCCCTGTCCCCAATGTGACACAGAGGAATTATCCCCCCTGTCCCCAATGTGACACAGAGGAATTATCCCCCCTGTCCCCAATGTGACACAGAGGAATTATCCCCCCTGTCCCCAATGTGACACAGAGGAATTATCCCCCCTGTCCCCAATGTGACACAGAGGGAATTATCCCCCCTGTCCCCAATGTGACACAGAGGAATTATCCCCCCTGTCCCACCAATGTGACACAGAGGAATTATCCCCCCTGTCCCCAATGTGACACACAGGAATTATCCCCCCCTGTCCCCAATGTGACACAGAGGAATTATCCCCCCTGTCCCCAATGTGACACACAGGAATTATCCCCCCTGTCCCCAATGTGACACAGAGGAATTATCCCCCCTGTCCCCAATGTGACACAGAGGAATTATCCCCCCTGTCCCCAATGTGACACAGAGGAATTATCCCCCCTGTCCCCAATGTGACACAGAGGAATTATCCCCCCTGTCCCCAATGTGACACAGAGGAATTATCCCCCCTGTCCCCAATGTGACACAGAGGAATTATCCCCCCTGTCCCCCAATGTGACACAGAGGAATTATCCCCCCCGTCCACAATGTGACACAGAGGAATTATCCCCCCTGTCCCCAATGTGACACAGAGGAATTATCCTCCCTGTCCCCAATGTGACACAGAGGAATTATCCCCCCTGTCCCCAATGTGACACAGAGGAATTATCCCCCCCTCCTCTGGGCTCCACTCACAGGATTGTAATGTGTTATTTCTCCACTAAATGCCAAACAGAGGGGTGATGAGCGGCTGATTAATGTGACACCCATCCCAGGCTCCCAGGGTAACACACACTGCAGCTTCCTCCTGATTAACACCCGCACCCTGAGCTTATTTGTTTAAACGCAGCAATTAGAAACTCATTTACCAAACTCCACATTAAGCCTCAAATATTCTGTGTCCATCTGAGATTTGGGTGGATACAATGACACCGACTGAGATTGCAGTGGGGTGACTCTCACTGAGCCCAGAGGCACACAGGCGTTTGGTTACAGGCGTTTGGTTACAGGCAGGGTTTGGTTACAGCAGGCATATGGTTACAGGGGTTTGGTTACAGGGGTATGGTTATAGGGGTATGGTTACAGGGGTTTGGTTACATAGTTACAGGGGTTAGGTTACAGGGGTATAGTTACGGGGATATGGTTACGGGGTATAGTTACAGGGGTATAGTTACGGGGGTATAGTTACAGGGGTATAGTTGCAGGGGTATAGTTGCAGGGGTATAGTTGCAGGGGTATAGTTGCAGGGGTATGGTTACAGGGGTATAGCTACAGGGGTTTGGTTACATAGTTACAGGGGTATAGTTACAGGGATATATTACAGGGGTATAGTTACGGGGGTATAGTTACGGGGGTATAGTTACAGGGGTATGGTTACGGGGATATAGTTACCGGGGATATAGTTACAGGGGTATAGTTACAGGGGTATAGTTACAGGGGTATAGTTACAGGGGTATGGTTACGGGGATATAGTTACAGGGGTATAGTTACAGGGGTATGGTTACATTCCAGGTAAGGCAGTGCAGGATCTCACGAGTACACACACACAGTATACTGCAGACATGACACTAAGGCCCATATTCTATATACACTGAAGGGACGGGGGCACTTTTGGTAAAACTTCTGCAAATCCTTTTTCAAACATTTGCTGTATTCTATATTCTTTTTAGAGGGATAAAATCTGTCCGATGTTTGAAATAATTACCGAATGCAAAAAGAAACGCGAGACGCTGAAATAGGCACGTGTTAAAAAGACAGAAAAATACCTTTTAAATCACCGGGGTGAAAAAAAAAGTCGTCTTGTCAATATTTTTGGGGGGACTGAAAATACCCCATTTTGTATGTAACCGGTCACGGAAGTCGCAACATCTCACTGACTTTTAACTGAAATGATCCGATATATAAACCCCCCCGTTTTCTCACCACGTTGGCAGTGCTGTGGGGAGGTACAGGTGTATACTGGCTCATTTTGGGGGGGTTTGGTTCGCTGCCATTGAATCCTATGGAAACGGTGTGATATTGTGCATTACAACGCCATAGCCTGAGTTATCTATAACTAAGATTAAGCTGGGTACCTCCTCAGAGAAATACACAGTAAGCCTGAAATTTGGCGGTTTGGGAGAAAGTACGTTCATTTTACAAATTAGATGCTAGTAAATCCTTTTCAGATAAATAAACGCTTATTTTCCCTTCATTAAAACTTATTTCACCCATGTAACCAAAAAAAATAGCAACATATTTTCCCTGATATTTTAACACAGAATGGGTGTCTGGAGTATATAGAATTTGGGATTGAGATACATTGACCGAACCAGGGTGCTTTCAATGGAGTGTTGGCATCCGGACGAGCTATAAGGGAAAGTTGGTGTTGGGGCTACTATGGTTACCTCTGCCCCTATATGGGATACAGAAGAGGGTGCTCCGGTTATTTTATTGTCAGTCTAGGTTAGTGCAGTAAAATACCGGACGACTAGATCGTGTGATGGGTAGTGTGATAGATATTGTGATGGGTAGTGTGATAGATATTGTGATGGGTAGTGTGATAGATATTGTGATGGGTAGTGTGATAGATATTGTGATGGGTAGTGTGATAGATATTGTGATGGATAGTGTGATAGTGATTGTGATAGTTATTGTGATGGGTAGTGTGATAGTTATTGTGATGGGTAGTGTGATAGTTATTGTAATGTGACAGTTATTGTGATTGTTATTGTGATGGGTAGTGTGATAGTTATTGTAATGTGACAGTTATTGTGATGGGTAGTGTGACAGTTATTGTGATAGTTATTGTGATGCGTAGTGTGATAGTTATTGTGATGGGTAGTGTGACAGTTATTGTGATGGGTAGTGTGATAGATATTGTGATGGGTAGTGTGATAGTTATTGTGATGGGTAGTGTGATAGTTATTGTGATGGGTAGTGTGATAGATATTGTGATGGGTAGTGTGACAGTTATTGTGATGGGTAGTGTGATAGTTATTGTGATGGGTAGTGTGATAGTTATTGTGATGGGTAGTGTGATAGTTATTGTGATGGATAGTGTGATAGTTATTGTGATGGGTAGTGTGATAGATATTGTGATGGGTAGTGTGACAGTTATTGTGATGCGTAGTGTGATAGTTATTGTGATGGGTAGTGTGACAGTTATTGTGATGGATAGTGTGATAGTTATTGTGATGGGTAGTATGATAGTTATTGTGATGGGTAGTGTGACAGTTATTGTGATGGATAGTGTGATAGTTATTGTGATGGGTAGTGTGATAGTTATTGTGATAGTTATTGTGATGGGTAGTGTGACAGTTATTGTGATGGGTAGTGTGATAGTTATTGTGATGGGTAGTGTGATAGTTATTGTGATGGGTAGTGTGATAGTTATTGTGATGGGTACTGTGACAGTTATTGTGATGGATAGTGTGATAGTTATTGTGATGGGTAGTGTGATAGTTATTGTGATGGGTAGTGTGATAGTTATTGTGATGGGTAGTGTGATAGTTATTGTGATGGGTAGTGTGATAGTTATTGTGATGGGATATGTGATAGTTATTGTGATGGGTAGTGTGATAGTTATTGTGATGGGTAGTGTGATAGTTATTGTGATGGGTAGTGTGATAGTTATTGTGATGGGATATGTGATAGTTATTGTGATGGGTAGTGTGACAGTTATTGTGATGGGTAGTGTGATAGTTATTGTGATGGGTAGTGTGATAGTTATTGTGATGGGTAGTGTGATAGTTATTGTGATGGGTAGTGTGATAGTTATTGTGATGGGATATGTGATAGTTATTGTGATGGGTAGTGTGATAGTTATTGTGATGGGTAGTGTGATAGTTATTGTGATAGTTATTGTGATGGGTAGTGTGACAGTTATTGTGATGGCTAGTGTGATAGTTATTGTGATGGGTAGTGTGATAGATATTGTGATGGGTAGTGTGATAGTTATTGTGATGGGTAGTGTGACAGTTATTGTGATGGATAGTGTGATAGTTATTGTGATAGTTATTGTGATAGTTATTGTGATGGGTAGTGTGACAGTTATTGTGATAGTTATTGTGATGGGTAGTGTGACAGTTATTGTGATGGGTAGTGTGATAGTTATTGTGATGGGTAGTGTGATAGTTATTGTGATGGGTAGTGTGATGGATAGTGTGATAGTTATTGTGATGGGTACTGTGACAGTTATTGTGATGGATAGTGTGATAGTTATTGTGATGGGTAGTGTGATAGTTATTGTGATGGGTAGTGTGATAGTTATTGTGATGGGTAGTGTGATAGTTATTGTGATGGGTAGTGTGATAGTTATTGTGATGGGATATGTGATAGTTATTGTGATGGGTAGTGTGATAGTTATTGTGATGGGTAGTGTGATAGTTATTGTGATGGGTAGTGTGATAGTTATTGTGATGGGATATGTGATAGTTATTGTGATGGGTAGTGTGACAGTTATTGTGATGGGTAGTGTGATAGTTATTGTGATGGGTAGTGTGATAGTTATTGTGATGGGTAGTGTGATAGTTATTGTGATGGGTAGTGTGATAGTTATTGTGATGGGATATGTGATAGTTATTGTGATGAGTAGTGTGATAGTTATTGTGATGGGTAGTGTGATAGTTATTGTGATAGTTATTGTGATGGGTAGTGTGACAGTTATTGTGATGGCTAGTGTGATAGTTATTGTGATGGGTAGTGTGATAGATATTGTGATGGGTAGTGTGATAGTTATTGTGATGGGTAGTGTGACAGTTATTGTGATGGATAGTGTGATAGTTATTGTGATGGGTAGTGTGATAGTTATTGTGATAGTTATTGTGATGGGTAGTGTGACAGTTATTGTGATGGGTAGTGTGATAGTTATTGTGATGGGTAGTGTGACAGTTATTGTGATGGGTAGTGTGATAGTTATTGTGATGGGTAGTGTGATAGTTATTGTGATGGATAGTGTGATAGTTATTGTGATGGGTAGTGTGATAGTTATTGTGATGGGTAGTGTGATAGTTATTGTGATGGGTAGTGTGATAGTTATTGTGATGGGTAGTGTGATAGTTATTGTGATGGGTAGTGTGATAGTTATTGTGATGGGATATGTGATAGTTATTGTGATGGGTAGTGTGATAGTTATTGTGATGGGTAGTGTGATAGTTATTGTGATGGGTAGTGTGATAGTTATTGTGATGGGTAGTGTGATAGTTATTGTGATGGGTAGTGTGATAGTTATTGTGATGGGTAGTGTGATAGTTATTGTGGTGGGTAGTGTGATAGATATTGTGATGGGTAGTGTGATAGTAAGATAGTGTGATTGGTAGATAGTGTGATAGTAAGATATTGTGATTGGAATGTGATAGATTTCTCTGTGTGTCAGTGTCTAGCACTGTGTTTTTTTTGTGTATAATTGTGTAATACTGTAAATAAAACAAATATACCCGGCGCCAAAAAACAATAAATGACAGCGATACTCTGACCATATATAATGTCCAGTAGTCTTCAAATATGCCACACGGCAGTCCGTACCTAACTGGACATTATAAATAGTCAGTATCACTGTCTTTATTGTTATTTGGCGCCTAATTAGTTTATAAGCTTTAGCGCTATTGTCACAAAATATTTTTTTTTTTGCATTGTGTGACTGTATCATGGTTTGCCAGTGTGTAAAACTGCCTCGGTGTGTATCACTGTGTGTCTTAGTGTATTACTGTGTATCATTATGTCATTATGTATTGTGTACTCTGTACTGTACTGTGTAGGGCTGAAGGAGCGGCTCAGCGAGTAATGACACTGACTGATAACGACACTGAGTGTGGAGCGGGGGAGTCTGGTTCAATTCCCGGTGTCGGCACCTTGTGACCTTGGACAAATCACTTTATCTCCCTGTGCCTCAGGCACCAAAAACATAGATTGCAAGCTCACCTGGGCAGGGACCTGTGCCTGTAAAAGGTATATGTACAGGGCAGCGTACACTGCTAACGCTATACAAGAAAAACCTATTATTACTGTGTTAGTGAAGTGCAAACACACTTCCAACACCCCCCCCCCCCATTCCCCCCCCCCTCCTTGCCAAACAGTTTTATTCAGCATCATCGGATAAAATTCACGGGAGTGTGAGAGAGAGTGTGAGAGAGAGTGAGAGAGTGAGAGAAAGTGTGTGTGCGAGAGAGTAAGAGACAGATTGAGGGTAAGAGAGAGACAGAGATGGTGAGTGAGAGAATGAGAGATGTTGTGTCGAGCCTTAAACAGTATAAGCAAGTACTATACCTTTAAGAGAGAGGCTCTTTCCTGATCTCGTTTTCTCCTTCTCTCTCTACCCCCCTCCCTCCCTCACTCTCCCCCTCTCTCCCCCTCTCATCTACTTATTGTACTTTTCTCACCGTCCTTTTTTTTTTTTTAATCTCTAAGAAGATTCATTTTCCATCGTTTATCATTGGAATTTTCCAGGTAACCCCATCACTGCTGGAGACAAATGATCGTTATTGTTTATCACTGCGAGAGTCGCTTAGCAGGCCATTGGTCTCATAACATCCCCTCAACCTCTAACCTAGTCTGTTGGTCAACGACCCCTAACCTTTCCCCAGTTGGTGGGACAGAATTATCTTAACCTCTACCCCAGTCTGTGGTCAGTGACCCCTTATTTGCTACCCTAGTCTGTAGACCAGTAACTATTAACCTCTCTTCCAGTCAAATGGGACCAGTTATCCCGTAATCTCTCTACCAGGTTGTAGATTAGTGACCCCTGATCCTCTCCCCTAGTCTGTAGGTCAGTGACCCTATAACCTCTCCCCTTTCCTGTGGGTCAGTGGCCCCTCCACCTCTCCCCCAGTCTGTAGGTCAGTGACCTCTTAACCTCTCCACTTTCCTGTGTGACACTGACCGCTTAACCTCTCCTACAGTGTGGGAGTCAGTGATACCTTAACCTCTCCCCCTGTCTGTAAGACAGTGACCCCTAACCCTCTTTAGCAGTCTGTGGGTCACTGCACTCCTCATGCTCCCCATGGATCCGTGTGGGGTTATTCTTATGGTGCCCACAGGACCTCTCCGAATTTGCCTGCACCCACTAGGTTAGCACGTTTTGTTGCTGAATAAATGAGTATTGGGTGCTACCATTTCTATTTGGCCGAACAATTGATATTCTGCTGAATAAACACATTTCTTATCCGTTAGCTGGAAACACCCTCCAGCTGCAAAGAATTTGTCTTCTTTGTTCTACCAGCGGTGAAGGATCCTTAAGCGTTCCCAGGCACTAACAAAAATCACATGTTCCTGGTGAGAAGATCCGCTCCCCGCACCCCTGCTGTGCCAGTCTGACCGTTCTCTGGGTGAGATCAGGACAGCTGCCCCCCCAGGTTCCCCTCTTCCCACCAAAAAGGAGGTGCCTAGGTCATGCCCTTTTGGTGGAGCGTGGGCAGTTGGCACACCTTCTACACCAGGCGTGGCCAACTCCAGTCCTGAAAGGGCCACCACGAGGTCAGGTTTTAAGGATATCCCTGCTTCAGCAAAGGTGGCTCAATCAAAGGATGAGCCACCTGTGCTGAAGCAGGGATATTCTGAAACCTGACCTGTTGGTGGCTCTTGAAGACTGGAATTGGCCGCCCCTGAGCTATTGAGTCATTGACTGAGCAACTGATTGAGCCACCCGTGCTGAACCAGGGATATCCTTAAAACCTGACCTGTTGGTGGCCCTTCAGGACTGGTGTTGGTTACCCCCGTTCTACACATTTTGAAGAAATGGGATTGGTGACAAGTTCCTAATACACCAACAAACGTAACCGAACTATTTCTATTCAACATTTCAATGTGGGGTGGGGATCAGGCAACAGTGAAACATACCGGACATAATGAAGGAAAATGTCATATTCGTGCTTGTAATTGCTGCTCCTGTATAAAGCAAAAAGAGGGGTTAACCGGGCGCTCAATAGTTAATGGGTGTGGGTTTATCTATAGTACATATACCATAACCCAAAATAAGGGGCAAACAATTATATATAGTAAGTGCAGTGACTGTGCAAACGTAATTATGTGTGAGAACACATTCAAACCGCTAATAATACCTCCACCAAAATTAAGTGAAATAAGTGGATATAAAATAAATCAAGGTAAGTGCAGCAGCTCAGAAACCCATTTGTAGATCGCCCTCTGGTCCCGAAAGCAGCTTGGATATATCCGAAAGTTTGGGGAGCGCTTGCAAATCAGGTGAACATATGTGAAAGATAAAAAAACTAAAACATAGTGTAACCAGTTACAAGCAAAAATAGGATGTGTGACAAAATGTGTACGTCCCACTCACAAATGAGGATAGGAATTCCAGCAGATCAGAGATACACCTCGATCTGATATGAGCTCAGTGGCAGATGCACCTCCGTGAGCGGTGTCCTTGTGTATCGTGGGCCTCCAGTGTTGTCCGTCAGTGGGAGTTTTGGTCGTCTATAAGAGAGAGATATACGAACATAGGGTAGTATGTCCACAATTGTATTGTACAAACAGTAATAAAAAATAGGATTCACTCACATTTTACATGTGTGTAACATTCATTTGGGAGGACTCTGTGATCCCTGGTTTTCTCCCGATCTTCAGCGCGGCTCCGTTGCTTCCGCAATCGTCACTTCCGGTGACGTCAATGGTTGGGGCGGATGGAGTGTCTGCAATAGCGCGGCTGCCAGTAGTTGGATCTTTTGGTCCTCGGGAACACAATACAACGCGTTTCGCCGAGGCTTCCCTGCGTCCTGAACAAACTATGCAGACCCCAATTAGAGTAACTGGTTATACTGATATCACAGCAAACAGGTGTGGCCCCCGACCCTTTCCCACCGACTAAGGGAACTACGGGTGCTGATGTACCTGTTGGCGCGCAGGAGGCTTAAGTCTCCGCTTCTGGGAGCCTGGGTGATCTCTCTCCATTCGGTGCAGTGCCTCCACCTATGAGGGATCCCAACAGCATGGGATGGTCCCACATAGGACTCAATGACCAGTATACACTGAGTATAATATAACGTCTTATCTGTAACTCACTATAACAATACCCAACACCCTGGTGCGGTTCCCCCAAAGTACTGAGGTGCCCTAGGCACCTAAGCACCCGTGTCCTTAGAACAGTCCCACCCAAAATATGAGGTAGCGCTACCCCTGTGTAAATCGTTGGTGCACGTAATACCTCCCTGGGCACTCCTGTACCAAGGTACCGCTGATGAAATAGAGGTTCAGTCAAGTCCCATGACGTGGGGCCTCCATCATTAATCCCCCTCTCTCCTTAGGATTCCCGATCCGCTGCGCTCCGTGAGCTCCAGCTTGAGTGTCTCGCCTAATGTCTATTTGGGCCTGTGGTCAGGTCCCAGACCACAGCGTGGCCGTCCAGTCACCGGTGCAACAGCACTATGGTATACTAAGGGGAGGCGTCCCTATCTGGGGCCTTCCCTGTAACACTTCACTGAAGTGACTAAGGGCCTAGCTGGGGCCTAAGGGGTAGGCCTAGTCCAGGGAAGCACTGCTTCCCGGGCACTCCCTACCCTCTTGCTGTCCTCCGTCCGACTGGCGCGCGTGTCCTCCGCTGCGGAGGATATCCTGCTTTCCCTGCTGGATCAAGCCCTATCCGCTGAGACTCGCCACGTGAGCAGCCCCTCCCGCTAAGCACTGTGGGACATGTAGTCCCACGCGGCGTCTTGCGGAGCCACCTAAGAGGGCCGCCGCACTTCGCACTCACTGCACATGCGCGCCTGCCATTCTGCGCCTGCGCAACATCTAAGATGGTGGCCCCCGCACTCCGGCAGCACGAAACGGCAGTTTCCCTGCCCCCCCCACATCGGAGGTAGGAGGGGGGCTCTGCTACACAAGCAAATGCTAAATGCACAAAGTTCCATATCAAGTGCAGTATGCATCCTCTTGTTGCATCTGGACTTTGTGCTTTTAGCGTTTGCTTGTTTGCTGTGATAACAGTATAACCAGTTACCCTAATTGGGGTCTGCATAGCTTGTTGGGGACGCAGGGTTTAGGGAACTACCTTTGGTCCGATTGGACCTCAGGAAACGGCCTGAGGAAGGAGCCGTTACCCCGAAACATTGCCCCCTAATGTCCCTCTCCCGGGTTTCCTTGTCTTTCTCCCTTCCCCTGTGTTGTTCCCCTGCACCTTTGCATTTAGGGTCATTTTTGGTGCCATCTTGCTGCTCACATGTAGGACATTGTCCAAATGGTTATATATTGTGCTTCAATCATTACATTTTCTATTTTGGCATATCCCTACGTTTGGTATTTTTGATAGTCAGTGAGTGCTGGAACCCCCTATTTTGTTCCTTGGTAGTATTTTGGAGGAATTAGGGTGCTCCGTGTTCCCTTGGCACCCTGCATTTATTCTCCAGCATTTATTTGGTGCTGTCTATCCCTTTTTTTTTTTTTGTAAGTGGTATTTGTTTTTCTAGCACATTTTTTAAATTTAAAGGTGAATTATTTGTTGTAGATTGTATATATAATAATTGTTCCTTGCTTATGATTCTGGCACCTTTTTCCTACAAAAACACCACATGCGTTAGTATCAGTATCACTGCAACCTTTCTGCATCCTAATTACACTGCAATCCATAATGCTCCTCTGATACACGGTGATCTAGCGCCACCTTGTGGGCCACCTGACTCACTCCATCCTTCTGTCTATCCTCGCCTCTTGCTTTACCCTTCGATCCCTAGATCTTTCCCTCTCTCTCCCTCCCATCTGTCCTTCTGTCTCTCCCTCCCATCTGTCCTTCTGTCTCTCCCTTCATCCCCTCCCACGCTGCCCTTCTGTCTCTTCCTCCATCCCCTCCCATGCTGCCCTTCTGTCTCTCTCTCCATCCCCTCCCACGCTGCCCTTCTGTCTCTCCCTCCATCCCCTCCCATGCTGTCCGGTCTCTCCCTCCATCCCTTCCAATGCTGTCCTTCCCTCCATCCCCTCCCATGCTGTCCTGTCTCTCTCTCCATCCCCTCCTTCTGTCTATCCCTCCATCCCCTTCCACGCTGCCCTTCTGTCTCTCCCTCCATCCCCTCCCACGCTGCCCTTCCCAGAATCCCTTGCTGCAGTGGAAGCACTGTATGCTGGGTGATAATGGTGAAAGGCGGGGTCGCAGACCTGTCTAAGACATGCAAATGAGCATACAGGAATATTTCCATTTGCTATATGCTTTACTGTGGAGGGATTTTGTCACTTTTTTTACCCACCATAACTTAACTAAGTATGGTGAAACCTATCCTAAGCTCCACTTTGCAAAGCCAGTATAACCAACCACACACTGAGGAGACCCATTAAGGTCGAAACGTCCGTATGTCTGTGGGTGGGTTTACTGGCTATGCATCTTAACCCAGGCTGTGCTCAAAGCTGTGAAATGCAGCACGCATAAGGTTACAGGGGACCATGTTATATGGTTTTGACGCAAACGGTGGCACTGTGTGCTCATTTGCTTGTCATTTCCCAGAATCCCTTGCTGCAGTGGAAGCACTGTGTGCTGGGCGATAATGGTGAAAGGTGGGGTTGCAGATCTGTCAAGACATGTGGAGTGGAGGGGGGGGGGGAGAGGGGGGAGGAGGGGGAGGGGGAGTGGAGGGGGGAGGAGGGGAGGGGGGGAGGAGTGGAGGGGAGGGGGGAGGAGTGGAGGGGAGGGGGGGAGGAGTGGAGGGGAGGGGGGAGGAGTGGAGGGGAGGGGGGAGGAGTGGAGGGGAGGGGGGAGGAAAGGAGGAAGGGAGGGAGGAAGGGAGGGGGGGGAGGAGTGATGGGGGGGAAGAGTGGAGGGGGGAGGAGTGATGGGGAGGAGTGATGGGGAGGAAGGGTGGGGGGAGGAGGGGAGGGGAAGGAGTGGGGGAGGAGGGGAGGGGGAAGGAGTGGGGGGAGGAGGGGAGGAGAGGAGGGGAGGAGAGGAGGAGGGGAGGAGAGGGGGGAGGAGAGGAGAGGGGGGGAGGAGAGGGGAGGGGGGGGAGGAGAGGGGAGGGGGGGAGGAGAGGGGGGAGGGGAGGAGAGGGTGGGGAGGAGTGGAGGGGGAGAGGGGGAGGAATGGAGGGGAAGAGGTGGGGGAGAGGGGGGGTAGTGGAGGGGGAGAGGGGGGGTAGTGGAGGGGGGGTAGTGGAGGGGGAGAGGGGGGGAAGGAGTGGAGGGGGGGAAGGAGTGGAGGGGGGGGAAGGAGTGGAGGGGGGAAGGAGTGGAGAGAGGGGGGAGAGGGGGGGAAAGAGTGGAGAGAGGGGGGGGGAAAGAGTGGAGAGAGGGGGAGGGGGGGGGAAAGAGTGGAGAGGGGGGAAGGAATGGAGAGAGGGGGGAAGGAATGGAGAGAGGGGGGAAGGAGTGGAGAGAGGGGGGAAGGAGTGGAGAGAGGGGGGAAGGAGTGGAGGGGGAGAGGGGGGGAGGAGTGGAGGGGGAGAGGGGGGGGGAGTGGAGGGGGAGGAGTGGAAGGAGTGGAGGGGGGGAAGGAGTGGAAGGAGTGGAGGGGGGGGAAGGAGTGGAGGGGGGGAAGGAGTGGAGGGGGGGGGGAGGAGTGGAGGGGGGGGAGTGGAGGGGGGAGAAGGAGTGGAGGGGGGGAGGAGTGGAGGGGGGGGGAAGGAGTGGAGGGGGGGGAAGGAGTGGAGGGGGGGGAAGGAGTGGAGGGGGGGGGAGTGGAGGGGGGGAAGGAGTGGAGGGGGGGGAGGAGTGGAGGGGGGGGAGGAGTGGAGGGGGGGAAGGAGTGGAGGGGGGGGAAGGAGTGGAGGGGGGGAAGGAGTGGAGGGGGGGAAGGAGTGGAGGGGGGAAGGAGTGGAGGGGGGGAAGGAGTGGAGGGGGGGAAGGAGTGGAGGGGGGGGAGGAGTGGAGGGGAGGAGTGGAGGGGAGGGGGGGAGGAGTGGAGGGGAGGGGGAGGAGTGGAGGGGAGGGGGGGAGGAGTGGAGGGGAGGGGGGAGGAGTGGAGGGGAGGGGGGGAGGAGTGGAGGGGAGGGGGAGGAGTGGAGGGAGGGGGGAGGAGTGGAGGGGGGGAGGAGTGGAGGGGAGGGGGGGAGGAGTGGAGGGAGGGGGGAGGAGTGGAGGGGAGGGGGGGAGGAGTGGAGGGGAGGGGGGGAGGAGTGGAGGGGAGGGGGGAGGAGTGGAGGGGAGGGGGGAGGAGTGGAGGGGAGGGGGGAGGAAAGGAGGAAGGGAGGGAGGAAGGGAGGGGGGGGGAGGAGGAAGGGGGGGGGAGGAGTGATGGGGGGGAAGAGTGGAGGGGGGAGGAGTGCATGGGGAGGAGGGGGGAGGAAGGGTGGGGGGAGGAGGGGAGGGGAAGGAGTGGGGGGAGGAGGGGAGGGGGAAGGAGTGGGGGGAGGAGGGGAGGAGAGGAGGGGAGGAGAGGAGGAGGGGAGGAGAGGGGGGAGGAGAGGAGAGGGGGGGAGGAGAGGGGGGAGGAGAGGGGAGGGGGGGAGGAGGGGGAGGGGGGGAGGAGAGGGGAGGGGGGGAGGAGAGGGGGGGAGGGGAGGAAAGGGTGGGGAGGAGTGGAGGGGGAGAGGGGGAGGAATGGTGGGAAGAGGTGGGGGAGAGGGGGGGTAGTGGAGGGGGAGAGGGGGGGGTAGTGGAGGGGGGGTAGTGGAGGGGGAGAGGGGGGGAAGGAGTGGAGGGGGGGAAGGAGTGGAGGGGGGGGGAAGGAGTGGAGGGGGGAAGGAGTGGAGAGAGGGGGGAGAGGGGGGGAAAGAGTGGAGAGAGGGGGGGGAAAGAGTGGAGAGAGGGGGAGGGGGGGGAAAGAGTGGAGAGGGGGGAAGGAATGGAGAGAGGGGGGAAGGAGTGGAGAGAGGGGGAAGGAGTGGAGGAGTGGAGGGGGAGAGGGGGGGGAGGAGTGGAGGGGGAGAGGGGGGGGGAGTGGAGGGGGAGGAGTGGAAGGAGTGGAGGGGGGGAAGGAGTGGAAGGAGTGGAGGGGGGGGAAGGAGTGGAGGGGGGGGAAGGAGTGGAGGGGGGGGGAAGGAGTGGAGGGGGGGAAGGAGTGGAGGGGGGGGGGAGAAGGAGTGGAGGAGGGGGAAGGAGTGGAGGGGGGGAGGAGTGGAGGGGGGGGAAGGAGTGGAGGGGGGGAAGGAGTGGAGGGGGGGGAAGGAGTGGAGGGGGGGGGAGGAGTGGAGGGGGGGGAAGGAGTGGAGGGGGGGAGGAGTGGAGGGGGGGAGGAGTGGAGGGGGGGGGGAAGGAGTGGAGGGGGGGAAGGAGTGGAGGGGGGGAAGGAGTGGAGGGGGGGAAGGAGTGGAGGGGGGGAAGGAGTGGAGGGGGGGAAGGAGTGGAGGGGGGGAGGAGTGGAGAGGGGGGAAAGGAGTGGAGAGGGGGGGAAGGAGTGGAGAGGGGAAGGGGGGGAAGGAGTGGAAGGGGGGGAAATGAGTGGAGGGGGGGAAGGAGTGGAAAGGGGAAGGAGTGGAGGGGGGAAGGAGTGGAGGGGAGGAAGGAGTGGAGGGGGGGGAAGGAGTGGAGGGGGGAGGAGTGGAGGGGGGGGAAGGAGTGGAGGGGGGGAGGAGTGGAGGGGGGGAGGAGTGGAGGGGGGAAAGGAGTGGAGGGGGAGAGGGGGAGGTGTGGAGGGGGGAGGAGTGGAGGGGGGAAGGAGTGGAGGGGGGGGGAAGGAGTGGAGGGGGGGGAAAGGAGTGGAGGGGGGGAAAGGAGTGGAGGGGGGAAAGGAGTGGAGGGGGGGGGAAGGAGTGGAGGGGGGGGAAGGAGTGGAGGGGGGGGAAAGGAGTGGAGGGGGGGAAAGGAGTGGAGGGGGGGAAAGGAGTGGAGGGGGGGAAAGGAGTGGAGGGGGGGGAAAGGAGTGGAGGGGGGGAATGGAGTGGAGGGGGGGAAGGAGTGGGGGGGGGAGGAGTGGAGGTGGGGGAAGGAGTGGAGTTGGGGGAAGGAGTGGAGGGGGGGAAGAGTGGAGGGGGGGAAAGAGTGGAGGGGGGGGAAAGAGTGGAGGGGGGGAAAGAGTGGAGGGGGGGGGAAAGAGTGGAGGGGGGGAAGAGTGGAGGGGGGGGAAAAGAGTGGAGGGGGGGAAAGAGTGGAGGGGGGGAAAAGAGTGGAGGGGGGGAAAGAGTGGAGGGGGGAAAAGAGTGGAGGGGGGAAAGAGTGGAGGGGGGGAAAGAGTGGAGGGGGGGAAAGAGTGGAGGGGGGAAAGAGTGGAGGGGGGAAGGAGTGGAGGGGGGAAGGAGTGGAGGGGGGAAGGAGTGGAGGGGGGAAGGAGTGGAGGGGGGAGAAGGAGTGGAGGGGGGAGAAGGAGGGGGGGGAGAAAGAGTGGAGGGGGTGGAAGGAGTGGAAGAAGTGGAGGGGGGGAAGGAGTGGAAGTGGAGAGGGGAGTGAAGTGGAGGGAGGGGTGAAGTGGAGGGAGGGGTGAAGTGGAGGAGGGAGGGGTGAAGTGGAGGAGGGAGTGGAGGGAGGGGTGAAGTGGAGGGAGGGGTGAAGTGGAGGAGAGTGGAGGGAGGGGTGAAGTGGAGGGAGGGAGTGGAGGGGTGAAGTGGAAGGGGGGGAGGGAGTGGAAGGGGGGGGAGGGAGTGGAGGGGGGGGGGAGTGGAGGGGGGGGGAGGGAGTGGAAGGGGGGAGGGAGTGGAAGGGGGGGGAGGGAGTGGAAGGGGGAGGGAGTGGAAGGGGGAGGGAGTGGAAGGGGAGGGAGTGGAAGGGGGGGAAGGGGAGGGAGTGGAGGGAGTGGAAGGGGGGGAAGGGGAGGGAGGGTGTGGAAGGGGGGAAGGAGTGGAGGGGGTGGAAGGGGGGAAGGAGTGAAGAGGGGGAAAGGAGTGAAGAGGGGGAAAGGAGTGGAGGGGGGAAGGAGTGGAGGGGGGGGAAGGAGTGGAGGGGGGGAGGAGTGGAGGGGGGGAGGAGTGATGGGGGGGGGGAGGAGTGGAGGGGGGGAAGGAGTGGAGGGGGGGAAGGAGTGGAGGGGGGGAAGGAGTGGAGGGGGGGAAGGAGTGGAGGGGGGAAGGAGTGGAGGGGGGGAAGGAGTGGTGGGGGGGGGAAGGAGTGGAGGGGGGGGAAGGAGTGGAGGGGGGGAAGGAGTGGAGGGGGGGGGAGGGGGGGAAGGAGTGGAGGGGGGGGGAGGGGGGAAGGAGTGGAGGGGGGGGGGAGGGGGGGAAGGAGTGGAGGGGGGGGGGAGGGGGGAAGGAGTGGAGGGGGGGGAGGGGGGAAGGAGTGGAGGGGGGGAAGGAGTGGAGGGGGGTAGGAGTGGGGGGGGGGGAAGAGTGGAGAGGGGGAAGGAGTGGAGAGGGGGAAGGAGTGGAGAGGGGGAAGGAGTGGAGAGGGGGGGGAGTGGAGAGGGGGGGGAGTGGAGGGGGAGAGGGAGGGAAGGAGTGGAGGGGGGGGGAAGGAGTGGAGGGGGGGGGAAGGAGTGGAGGGGGGGGAAGGAGTGGAGGGGGGGGAAGGAGTGGAGGGGGGGGGAAAGAGTGGAGGGGGGGGGGAAAGAGTGGAGGGGGGGGGGAAGAGTGGAGGGGGGGGGAAAGAGTGGAGGGGGGGGGGAAAGAGTGGAGGGGGGGGGGAAAGAGTGGAGGGGGGGGGGAAGAGTGGAGGGGGGGGAAAGAGTGGAGGGGGGGGAAAGAGTGGAGGGGGGGAGGAGTGGAGGGGGGGGAAAGAGTGGAGGGGGGGGAGGAGTGGAGGGGGCGAGGAGTGGAGGGGGGAAGAGTGGAGGGGGGAAGAGTGGAGAGGGGGAAGGAGTGGAGAGGGGAAGGAGTGGAGGGGGGGGGAGTGGAGGGGGGAGAGGGAGGGAAGGAGTGGAGGGGGGGGAAGGAGTGGAGGGGGGGGGGAAAGAGTGGAGGGGGGAGGAGTGGAGGGGGGGAAGGAGTGGAGGGGGGGAAGGAGTGGAGAGGGGGGGAGTGGAGAGGGGGGGGAGTGGAGGGGAGTGGGAGGGAAGGAGTGGAGGGGGGGAAGGAGTGGAGGGGGGGAGAGGAGTGGGGGGGGGAGGAGTGGAGGGGGGGGAAGGAGTGGAGGGGGGGGGAGGAGTGGAGGGGGGGAAGGAGTGGAGGGGGGGGGAAGGAGTGGAGGGGGGGGGAAGAGTGGAGGGGGGAGGAGTGGAGGGGGGGGGAGTGGAGGGGGCGAGAGTGGAGGGGGAGGAGTGGAGGGGGGGGAGGGAGTGGAAGGGGGGGAAGGGGAGGAGTGGAAGGGGGGAAGGGGAGGGAGTGGAAGGGGGGGAAGGGGAGGGTGGGTGTGGAAGGGGGGGAAGGGGAGGGAGGATGTGGAAGGGGGGAAGGAGTGGAGGGGGTGGAAGGGGGGAAGGAGTGAAGGGGGGGAAAGGAGTGGGAGGGGGGAAGGTGTGGAGGGGGGAAGGAGTGGAGGGGGGGGGAAGGAGTGGAGGGGGGAAGGA
>NW_027454983.1:0-47500 GCF_040206685.1 Ascaphus truei | reverse complement strand
CCCCCAACCCCGCTTTAAAATAAAATATATAAATAAAATACATTTAATAAATTCCTAGTCAGAACAACATTCGTTTTTGACAAATGTATTTATTACATTATACTACAATTAGTCCTTGTTACGTGTGTGTGTGTGTGTGTGTGTGTGTGTGTGTGTGTGTGTGTGTGTGTGTGTGTGTGTGTGTGTGTGTGTGTGTGTGTGTGTGTGTGTGTGTGTGTGTGTGTGTGTGTGTGTGTGTGTGTAAATGTCGGATCTAGAAATAAAAGCCACATTTGCATGACTAGTTTCCTGAACCCCTTAACCAGTGTCTGGACGTCCCCGCTTCACAATATCTAAAGCAGCAATCCCGCCTGGGATCTTACCTGATCCGCAGTCCCTCAATGTCCAGGTACCTCATTCCCGCAATGTTATAAGTTGGAGGGGATGTGTTCCCTACCTGTCTTCTGGGTTAGGGGGGTTCCGATGTCTTCCGTGTGACGCTTGAGTCAGATCTGGAAGAAAGCAGTATAGGTTATTTTGGTGTAGTATAGGACAGTTAAGATATATAGGGTAAATAAGGGATAGACTAAAATGTTTAATGTGAAAAACGATTAATGTGGATAAATGTGGCAAGACATACACCAATTGGCTTCAAACTTGGCACAGAACATGCTTTGCACTCCCCCAAACTGTCCTGCAAATTTCATGTTTTTTGATAACATGCACCGCAAATTATGTACATTAACCACTATCCGAAAGTGGAAAATGCTTACCTTAAACGCGTTTATTGTGAATCCAGGAGTCAAAACATACAGTGATTCATTTAAAGCTTGCCACATGAGGTGCTGTATACTGCCCACAACTATCCTGAAAATTACAAAGTGTTTGCTAGCACACACTGCAAATTGTTTACATCATGCACTATAAGAAGGGCCAAAACATAATCCAATGACATTAAAATTTGGTAGAACACATACTTTACACGGCCCGCAACTATCCTGAAATTTACATGGCTTTTGCTGACATACACTGCAAATTATTAACGTTAACCAGTTGCTGAAGAACAACAGTCTAAAACAGGCATGTCAAACATGCGGCCCGCCACGGATATTTTTGCGGCCCGCTCACCGCGGGAGAAGTGAGCGCGGGTGTGGGGGAAGCGAGTAGCACGGGCAGAAGTAAAATCTGTCCTTCAGGGGCTGGAGGCGTACGGTGGCCGAGTGCAGTCAATCTGCACTCGTGCCGTGTGTGGGAGGACACGGGGGCGGAGTCAAAACCCCGGAGTCTCTCCTTGAAAAGTGTGTGCGTGCGTGCGTGCGTGTGTAAATGAATCTTGTCTCAATCACTGGCTTTAAGAATAAACTAGGTAGCTACTGTATGCATTCACATGTCACTTTTAGATAGAATGAGTTCCTTTCCATGCCCCTATTAATCGCTGTGTCCAATGGCCAGGTTCTCAGCCTTTTAGCTTTAAGGAAGGCACCTATGAGAATTTAAATCAGACACATACAAGGTAACAACGGACAGAGAAAGCTTCATTCTAATTCAACGAGGCAGCAGAGGGGGGATGGTGCTTCATTGCAAACATAACGAGGACGCTGGGAGCCATGTATCAGCTTTGATTCTCTGCATCCAGCATGCATGGAGCTCAGCCTTAGATCCCTGTTTGCACCTGTAACTGCTATCATGTATGTTAGCATCCCTCTCAAGACACGTGAAATAAATACCTTGCATGAAAAGGTGTCATTATAAAACGGGCTCTAAATTAACCAGGGGGGGGGGAGGGTGGGAAGTGCCTGGGGTGCAGGGCCTGGGGTATGGTGGGCTGAGGTGGGTGGGCAGGGTCAAGGGGAGCAGAGGAGCACATGGTGACCTCTCAATAACGGAGCAGGAGATTGGATGTTTCCGCAGGGGGAGGTGATTTGATTATGAAGCTGCAACCGGACCGCAGGGGATTGGACGATGTCTTGGGGGGGGGGGGCTGGGGAGAGTGAAGTTATGTCACTGATGCCAGTGTCGTGACATTCACTGCCACGCGGAGGACAGGAGAAGAGCAAAGTGTCAGAGCTGCTGCACGTTAAATCCCCCTCCTAGGAGCAGAGACGATCTAATAATAACTGTAAGTAGCAACATACCTGTATTTTTTTTTAATATAAATACAACCCTATTTGATATTTCCCCTATTTATTTTGCAAATTGTAATACACAAGGTCAGGTCAGAATGTTCAATTTAAAAAAAGTCTTAATTGTAATTAATGCCTTAATTTTTTTATTTAATGTCAATTAATTATTTATTTCATTTTAATTAATGTCAATTATTTCATTGTAATGCTCATTTTTTATTAATTGAATTTTTTTAATTTTAATGTCTTCATTAGTTAAGTAATTTGAATTAATGTATTAATTTTTTATTAAGTACAGTAGAGATTATAAAGTAGATTTCAGGCTGCGAAGTCGTTTGTTTGATTAATTTCTGATACTGAAATCCCTTTTTACTTAATAGAATTTATGTTGAAGTTAAACTGTATAAAAGGCATCCTTTATGATTTATTTTTCTTCTGCTGCTGTCTAGATATATAAATGTATTGCATTGAAATGCTCCTTTCCAATAAATATTTTTGCACCCTTTTTTTATGCAGCGCGGGCACTCACAGCGGCCGTTGTGGTGTCTTGCACGAGGCAGACTTTTTACATCAGACTACCAGTCCACACAGACCTCGGGTAAGTCCAGAAAATAATAAAAATAATTTAAAAAAAAGTTGGGTTTCCTTTTTTTATTAAACGGTTTAACAGACTCCGGCACGGTCACTCACACGGTCTGTGTGAGTGTCTGTAGGTCGGTGGCTGTGTGCGTCTGTGCAGGACAGAGGGAGAATGGAGGGGGGGGAGAGGGAGAAGAGGGGATTGAGAGAAGGGGGGGTAGGGGGGTGTCCCTCTCTCTCTCTCTGTCCCTCTCTGTGTCTCTCTCTCTGTGTCTCTGTCTCTGTGCCTCTCTCTGTCTCTGTGTCTCTCTCTCTCTCTCTCTGTGTCTGTGTCTGTGTCTGTCTCTGTGTCTGTGTCTGTCTCTCTGTGTCTCTCTGTCTCTGTGTCTTTGTCTCTCTCTCTCTCTCTCTGTGTCTCTCTCTCTCTGTGTCTCTGTCTCTCTCTCTCTCTCTCTGTGTGTCTCTCTCTCTCTGTGTCTCTCTCTCTCTCTGTGTCTCTCTGTGTCTCTGTCTCTCTGTGTTTCTGTGTCTCTCTCTGTGTTTCTGTCTCTCTCTCTCTCTCTCTGTCTCTCTCTCTGTGTCTTTGTCTCTCTCTCTCTCTGTGTCTCTGTCTCACTCTCTCTGTGTCTCTCTGTGTCTTTGTCTCTCTCTCTGTGTCTCTCTCTCTCTCTCTCTGTGTCTCTGTGTCTCTCTGTGTCTCTCTGTGTCTGTGTATCTCTCTCTGTGTCTGTGTATCTCTGTGTCTCTCTCTCTCTCTCTGTCTCTCTCTCTCTCTCGGTGTCTCTGTGTCTCTCTCTCTCGGTGTCTCTGTGTCTCTCTCTCTCGGTGTCTCTGTGTCTCTCTCTCTCTCTCTCTCGGTGTCTCTGTGTCTCTCTCTCTCTGTGTCTCTGTGTCTCTCTCTCTCGGTGTCTCTGTGTCTCTCTCTCGGTGTCTCTGTGTCTCTCTCTCTCGGTGTCTCTGTGTCTCTCTCTCTCGGTGTCTCTGTGTCTCTGTCTCTCTCTCTCGGTGTCTCTCTCTCTCGGTGTCTCTCTCTCTCGGTGTCTCTCTCTCTCGGTGTCTCTCTCTCTCGGTGTCTCTCTCTCTCTGTGTCTCTCTCTCTCTGTGTCTCTGTGTCTCTCTCTCTGTGTCTCTCTCTCTGTGTGTCTCTCTCTGTGTCTGTGTGTCTCTGTGTCTCTGTGTCTGTGTGTCTCTCTCTCTCTGTGTCTCTCTCTCTGTGTCTCTCTCTCTGTGTCTCTGTGTCTCTGTGTCTGTGTGTCTCTGTCTCTGTGTCTCTCTCTCTCTGTGTCTGTGTCTGTCTCTCTGTCTCTCTCTGTGTCTCTCTGTGTCTCTCTGTGTCTCTGTGTCTTTGTCTCTCTCTCTCTCTCTGTGTCTCTCTCTCTCTCTGTCTCTGTCTCTCTCTCTCTCTCTCTCTCTCTCTCTCTCTGTGTCTCTCTCTCTCTCTGTGTCTCTGTCTCTCTGTCTCTCTATGTTTCTGTGTCTCTCTCTGTGTTTCTGTCTCTCTCTCTCTCTCTCTCTCTCTGTGTCTCTCTCTCTCTGTGTCTCTCTCTCTCTGTCTCTCTCTCTCTCTCTCTCTCTCTCTGTGTCTTTGTCTCTCTCTGTGTCTCTGTGTCTCTGTCTCTCTCTCTCTGTGTCTCTCTGTGTCTTTGTCTCTCTCTCTCTCTGTGTCTCTGTGTGTCTCTGTCTCTGTGTCTCTCTGTGTCTGTGTATCTCTCTGTATCTATACTGTGTGTATGTCACTGTGTGTGTGTGTGTGTGTGTGTGTGTGTTTGCACACTGTGTGTATGTCACTGTGTGTGTGTGTGTGTGTGTGTGTGTGTGTGTGTGTGTGTGTGTTTGCACACTGTGTGTATGTCACTGTGTGTGTGTGTGTGTGTGTGTGTGTGTGTGTGTGTGTGTGTGTGTGTGTGTGTGTGTGTGTGTGTTTTTTTTCACCAGAAGGAAGGCTCACAGCTGGCAACTGAAACTGCCGGCAGACTGGAAAAAAGCCTCACTACTTCTGGCTCCCTACAGTGGCATTACAGGTAAGCACCATGTCGCCTGTGTGTGTGACTGCCCCCTTCCCAGTCTGTGTGTGTGTGTGTGTCTGCCCCCTTCCCAGTCTGTGTGTGTGTGTGTGTCTGCCCCCCTCCCAGTCTGTGTGTGTCTGCCCCCCTCCCAGTCTGTGTGTGTGACTGCCCCCCTCCCAGTCTGTGTGTGTGACTGCCCCCCTCCCAGTGTGTGTGTGTGTGTGTGACTGCCCCCCTCCCAGTGTGTGTGTGTGTGTGTGACTGCCCCCCTCCCAGTCTGTGTGTGTGACTGCCCCCCTCCCAGTGTGTGTGTGTGTGTGACTGCCCCCCTCCCAGTCTGGGTGTGTGACTGCCCCCCTCCCAGTGTGTGTGTGTGTGTGTGACTGCCCCCCTCCCAGTCTGTGTGTGTGACTGCCCCCCCTCCCAGTCTGTGTGTGTGACTGCCCCCCCTCCCAGTCTGTGTGTGTGACTGCCCCCCTCCCAGTCTGTGTGTGTGACTGCCCCCCTCCCAGTCTGTGTGTGTGACTGCCCCCCTCCCAGTCTGTGTGTGTGTCTGCCCCCCTCCCTGTCTGTGTGTGTGTCTGCCCCCCTCCCAGTCTGTGTGTGTATGACTGCCCCCCTCCCAGTGTGTGTGTGTGTGACTGCCCCCCTCCCAGTCTGTGTGTGTGACTGCCCCCCTCCCAGTCTGTGTGTGTGTGTGTGACTGCCCCCCTCCCAGTCTGTGTGTGTGTGTGTATGACTGCCCCCCTCCCAGTCTGTGTGTGTGACTGCCTCCCCTCCCAGTCTGTGTGTGTGACTGCCCCCCCTCCCAGTCTGTGTGTGTGACTGCCCCCCCTCCCAGTCTGTGTGTGTGACTGCCCCCCTCCCAGTCTGTGTGTGTGACTGCCCCCCTCCCAGTCTGTGTGTGTGACTGCCCCCCTCCCAGTCTGTGTGTGTGACTGCCCCCCTCCCAGTCTGTGTGTGTGTCTGCCCCCCTCTCAGTCTGTGTGTGTGTGTATGACTGCCCCCCTCCCAGTCTGTGTGTGTGACTGCCTCCCCTCCCAGTCTGTGTGTCTGTCTGCCTCCCCTCCCAGTCTGTGTGTGTGACTGCCCCCCTCCCTGTCTGTGTGTGTGTCTGCCCCCCTCCCAGTCTGTGTGTGTGTGTGTATGACTGCCCCCCCTCCCAGTCTGTGTGTGTGACTGCCTCCCCTCCCAGTCTGTGTGTGTGTCTGCCCCCCTCCCTGTCTGTGTATGTGACTGCCCCCCCTCCCAGTCTGTGTGTGTGTGACTGCCCCCCTCCCAGTCTGTGTGTGTGACTGCCTCCCCAGACCCCTCCCAGTCTGTGTGTGTGACTGCCCCCCTCCCAGTCTGTGTGTGTGACTACCCCCCTCCCAGTCTGTGTGTGTGACTGCCTCCCCTCCCAGTCTGTGTGTGTGTGTATGACTGCCCCCCTCCCAGTCTGTGTGTGTGACTGCCTCCCCTCCCAGTCTGTGTGTGACTGCTCCCCCTCCCAGTCTGTGTGTGTGACTGCCCCCCTCCCAGTCTGTGTGTGTGACTGCCCCCCTCCCAGTATGTGTGTGTGACTGCCCCCCTCCCAGTCTGTGTGTGTGACTGCCCCCCTCCCAGTCTGTGTGTGTGACTGCTCCCCCTCCCAGTCTGTGTGTGTGACTGCTCCCCCTCACAGTCTGTGTGTGACTGCCCCCCTCCCAGTCTGTGTGTGTGACTGCCCCCCTCCCAGTCTGTGTGTGTGACTGCCCCCCCTCCCAGTCTGTGTGTGTGACTGCTCCCCCTCCCAGTCTGTGTGTGTGACTGCCCCCCTCCCAGTCTGTGTGTGTGTGACTGGCCCCCTCCCAGTCTGTGTGTGTGACTGCCTCCCCTCCCAGTCTGTGTGTGTGTGACTGCCCCCTCCCAGTGTGTGTGTGACTGCCCCCTCCCAGTGTGTGTGTGACTGCCCCCCCTCCCAGTGTGTGTGTGACTGCCCCCCCCTCCCAGTGTGTGTGTTACTGCCCCCTCCCAGTGTGTGTGTGACTGCCCCCTCCCAGTGTGTGTGTGACTGCCCCCCTCCCAGTGTGTGTGTGTGTGTGTGTGTGTGTGTGTGACTGCCCCCCTCCCAGTGTGTGTGTGACTGCCCCCCCTCCCAGTGTGTGTGTGACTGCCCCCTCCCAGTGTGTGTGTGACTGCCCCCTCCCAGTGTGTGTGTGACTGCCCCCCCTCCCAGTGTGTGTGTGACAGCCCCCCTCCCAGTGTGTGTGTGACTGCCCCCCTCCCAGTCTGTGTGTGTGTGACAGCCCCACCTCCCAGTGTGTGTGTGACTGCCCCCCCTCCCAGTGTGTGTGACTGCCCCCCCTCCCAGTGTGTGTGACTGCCCCCCCTCCCAGTGTGTGTGACTGCCCCCCTCCCAGTGTGTGTGACTGCCCCCCCTCCCAGTGTGTGTGACTGCCCCCCTCCCAGTGTGTGTGACTGCCCCCCTCCCAGTGTGTGTGTGACTGCCCCCCCTCCCAGTGTGTGTGTGACTGCCTCCTCCCAGTGTGTGTGTGACTGCCCCCCCTCCCAGTGTGTGTGACTGCCCCCCCTCCCAGTGTGTGTGACTGCCCCCCCTCCCAGTGTGTGTGACTGCCCCCCCTCCCAGTGTGTGTGACTGCCCCCCTCCCAGTCTGTGTGTGTGTGACTGCCCCCCCTCCCAGTGTGTGTGTCACTGCCCCCCTCCCAGTCTGTGTGTGTGTGTGACTGCCCCACCTCCCAGTGTGTGTGTGACTGCCCCACCTCCCAGTGTGTGTGTGACTGCCCCCCTGCCAGTGTGTGTGTGACTGCCCCCCCTCCCAGTGTGTGTGTGACTGCCCCCCCTCCCAGTGTGTGTGACTGCCCCCCTCCCAGTGTGTGTGTGACTGCCCCCTCCCAGTGTGTGTGTGTGACTGCCCCCCTCCCAGTCTGTGCAAGTGTGACTGCCCCGCCTCCCAGTCTGTGTGGGTGACTGCCTCCCCTCCCAGTCTGTGTGTGTGTGTGTGTGACTGCCCCCCTCCCAGTCTGTGTGTGTGACTGCCCCCCCTCCCAGTCTGTGTGTGTGACTGCCCCCCTCCCAGTCTGTGTGTGTGACTGCCCCCCTCCCAGTCTGTGTGTGACACTGCCCCCCTCCCAGTCTGTGTGTGTGACTGCCCCCCTCCCAGTCTGTGTGTGTGACTGCCCCCCTCCCAGTCTGTGTGTGTGACTGCCCCCCTCCCAGTCTGTGTGTGTGACTGCCCCCCTCCCAGTCTGTGTGTGTGACTGCCCCCCTCCCAGTCTGTGTGTGTGACTGCCCCCCTCCCAGTCTGTGTGTGTGACTGCCCCCCTCCCAGTCTGTGTGTGTGTGTGTATGACTGCCCCCCTCCCAGTCTGTGTGTGTGACTGCCTCCCCTCCCAGTCTGTGTGTGTGTCTGCCCCCCTCCCTGTCTGTGTGTGTGTCTGCCCCCCTCCCAGTCTGTGTGTGTGTATGACTGCCCCCCTCCCAGTCTCTGTGTGTGACTGCCTCCCCTCCCAGTCTGTGTGTGTGTCTGCCCCCCTCCCTGTCTGTGTGTGTGACTGCCCCCCCTCCCAGTCAGTGTGTGTGTGACTGCCCCCCTCCCAGTCTGTGTGTGTGACTGCCCCCCTCCCAGTCTGTGTGTGTGACTGCCCCCCTCCCAGTCTGTGTGTGTGACTGCCCCCCTCCCAGTCTGTGTGTGTGACTGCCTCCCCTCCCAGTCTGTGTGTGTGACTGCCCCCCTCCCAGTCTGTGTGTGTGACTGCCCCCCTCCCAGTCTGTGTGTGTGACTGCCCCCCTCCCAGTCTGTGTGTGTGTCTGCCCCCCTCCCAGTCTGTGTGTGTGACTGCCCCCCTCCCAGTCTGTGTGTGTGACTGCCTCCCCTCCCAGTCTGTGTGTGTGTGACTGCCCCCCTCCCA
This sequence comes from Ascaphus truei, assembly GCF_040206685.1. Lineage (NCBI taxonomy): Eukaryota > Metazoa > Chordata > Amphibia > Anura > Ascaphidae > Ascaphus > Ascaphus truei. The sequence goes on along the minus strand of NW_027454983.1, from coordinate 38,922 downwards.
GTCTGTGTGTGTGACTGCCCCCCCTCCCAGTCTGTGTGTGTGTGTATGACTGCCCCCCTCCCAGTCTGTGTGTGTGACTGCCCCCCCTCCCAGTCTGTGTGTGTGACTGCCCCCCTCCCAGTCTGTGTGTGTGACTGCCCCCATCCCAGTCTGTGTGTGTGACTGCCCCCCTCCCAGTCTGTGTGTGTGACTGCCCCCCCTCCCAGTCTGTGTGTGTGTCTGCCCCCCTCCCAGTCTGTGTGTGTGTGTATGACTGCCCCCCTCCCAGTCTGTGTGTGTGACTGCCTCCCCTCCCAGTCTGTGTGTGTGTCTGCCCCCCTCCCTGTCTGTGTGTGTGACTGCCCCCCCTCCCAGTCTGTGTGTGTGTGACTGCCCCCCTCCCAGTCTGTGTGTGTGACTGCCTCCCCAGACCCCTCCCAGTCTGTGTGTGTGACTGCCCCCCTCCCAGTCTGTGTGTGTGACTGCCCCCCTCCCAGTCTGTGTGTGTGACTGCCCCCCTCCCAGTCTGTGTGTGTGTGACTGCCCCCCTCCCAGTCTGTGTGTGTGACTGCCCCCCTCCCAGTCTGTGTATGTGACTGCTCCCCCTCCCAGTCTGTGTGTGTGACTGCCCCCCTCCCAGTCTGTGTGTGTGACTGCCCCCCTCCCAGTCTGTGTGTGTGACTGCCCCCCTCCCAGTCTGTGTGTGTGACTGCCCCCCTCCCAGTCTGTGTGTGTGACTGCCCCCCTCCCAGTCTGTGTGTGTGACTGCCCCCCTCCCAGTCTGTGTGTGTGACTGCCCCCCTCCCAGTCTGTGTGTGTGACTGCCCCCCTCCCAGTATGTGTGTGTGACTGCCCCCCTCCCAGTCTGTGTGTGTGACTGCCCCCCTCCCAGTCTGTGTGTGTGACTGCCCCCCTCCCAGTCTGTGTGTGTGACTGCTCCCCCTCCCAGTCTGTGTGTGTGACTGCTCCCCCTCCCAGTCTGTGTGTGTGACTGCCCCCCCTCCCAGTCTGTGTGTGTGACTGGCCCCCTCCCAGTCTGTGTGTGTGACTGCCTCCCCTCCCAGTCTGTGTGTGTGTGACTGCCCCCTCCCAGTGTGTGTGTGACTGCCCCCTCCCAGTGTGTGTGTGTGACTGCCCCCCCTCCCAGTGTGTGTGTGACTGCCCCCCCCCCTCCCAGTGTGTGTGTGACTGCCCCCCCCTCCCAGTGTGTGTGTGACTGCCCCCCCCTCCCAGTGTGTGTGTTACTGCCCCCTCCCAGTGTGTGTGTTACTGCCCCCTCCCAGTGTGTGTGTGACTGCCCCCTCCCAGTGTGTGTGTGACTGCCCCCCTCCCAGTGTGTGTGTGTGTGTGTGTGTGTGTGACTGCCCCCTCCCAGTGTGTGTGTGACTGCCCCCCCTCTCAGTGTGTGTGTGACTGCCCCCTCCCAGTGTGTGTGTGACTGCCCCCCCTCCCAGTGTGTGTGACAGCCCCCCTCCCAGTGTGTGTGTGACTGCCCCCCTCCCAGTCTGTGTGTGTGTGACTGCCCCCCTCCCAGTGTGTGTGTGACTGCCCCCCTCCCAGTCTGTGTGTGTGTGACAGCCCCACCTCCCAGTGTGTGTGTGACTGCCCCCCCTCCCAGTGTGTGTGACTGCCCCCCTCCCAGTGTGTGTGACTGCCCCCCTCCCAGTGTGTGTGTGACTGCCCCCCCTCCCAGTGTGTGTGTGACTGCCTCCTCCCAGTGTGTGTGTGACTGCCTCCTCCCAGTGTGTGTGTGACTGCCTCCTCCCAGTGTGTGTGTGACTGCCTCCTCCCAGTGTGTGTGTGACTGCCCCCCTTCCCAGTGTGTGTGACTGCCCCCCCTCCCAGTGTGTGTGACAGCCCCCCCTCCCAGTGTGTGTGTGACTGCCCCCCTCCCAGTCTGTGTGTGTGTGACTGCCCCCCCTCCCAGTGTGTGTGTGACTGCCCCCCTCCCAGTCTGTGTGTGTGTGTGTGACTGCCCCACCTCCCAGTGTGTGTGTGACTGCCCCACCTCCCAGTGTGTGTGTGACTGCCCCCCTGCCAGTGTGTGTGTGACTGCCCCCCCTCCCAGTGTGTGTGTGACTGCCCCCCCTCCCAGTGTGTGTGACTGCCCCCCTCCCAGTGTGTGTGTGTGACTGCCCCCCCCTCCCAGTGTGTGTGTGACTGCCCCCTCCCAGTGTGTGTGTGACTGCCCCCCCTCCCAGTGTGTGTGTGACTGCCCCCCCCACCCAGTGTGGGTGTGTGACTGCCCCCCCCCACCCAGTGTGGGTGTGTGACTGCCCCCCTCCCAGTGTGGGTGTGTGACTGCCCCCCACCCAGTGTGGGTGTGTGACTGCCCCCCTCCCAGTGTGTGTGTGTGTGTGTGTGACTGCCCCCTCCCAGTCTGTGTGTGTGTGACTGCTCCCCTTTCCAGTCTGTGCAAGTGTGACTGCCCGCCTCCCAGTGTGTGTAAGTGCCCCCTCCAAGTCTGTGTGTGTGTGTGTGTGTGTGTCTGCCCCCCTCCCATTCTCTGTGTGTGTGTGTCTGCCCCCCTCCCATTCTGTGTGTGTGTGTGTCTGCCCCCCTCCCATTCTGTGTTTGTGTGTGACTGCCCCCCCAGTGTGTGTGTGACTGCCCCCTCCCAGTGTCTGTGTGTATCAGTGACAGAATGTATACAGACACCAACCCACTCACCCACTCACCCACGTGTCAGTCAGTCACCCACGTGTCAGTCAGTCACCCACCCACGTGTCAGGCAGTCAGTCACCCACCCACGTGTCAGGCAGTCAACCCAAGTGTCAGGCAGTCACCCACCCAAGTGTCAGGCAGTCTCCCACCCACCCCCCCAAGTTTCAGGCAGTCTCCCACCCACCCAAGTGTCAGGCAGTCTCCCTCCCACCCACCCAAGTGTCAGGCAGTCTCCCTCCCACCCACCCAAGTGTCAGGCAGTCAGTCACCCACCCACGTGTCAGGCAGTCAACCCAAGTGTCAGGCAGTCTACCACCCACCCTCCCAAGTTTCAGGCAGTCTCCCACCCACCCAAGTGTCAGGCAGTCTCCCACCCACCCACCCACCCAAGTGTCAGGCAGTCTCCCACCCACCCACCCACCCACCCACCCAAGTGTCAGGCAGTCTCCCACCCACCCACCCAAGTGTCAGGCAGTCAAACCCAAGTGTCAGGCAGTCTCCCACCCACCCACCCAAGTGTCAGGCAGTCTCCCACCCACCCACCCAAGTGTCAGGCAGTCAAAGTGTCAGGCAGTCAACCCAAGTGTCAGGCAGACTCCCATAAAAGTGTCAGGCAGTCTCCCATAACCCAGCCACCCGTCAGGCAGTCTCCCATACCCTAGAGCAGGCCTGCACAACTCCAGTCCTCGAGGGTCGCAAACAGGCCAGGTTTTCAGGATATCCCTAAATCAGCACAGCTGGCTCAATTAGTGGCTCAGTCGTACTGAGCCACTAATTGAGCCAGCTGTGCTGAAGTAGGGATATCCTAAAAACCTGGCCTGTGTGCGGCCCTCGAGGACTGGAGTTGTGCAGGCCTGCCCTAGAGAAAGTGCAGCGCACCATGATCCAGAGAAGAGGCAGGTCTGGCAAAAATCTATCTTTATTAGAAAGTCATAAAAACAAGGGATGCAACCCCACCCCACTCTGCCACATAACCAGGATGCTGACACCCACCTGATGACGTCAGAGCTACCATATGGCGCCCCCTAGTGACGTCAGACGTCTAGGTCTAAATCCCTGGCAATACAGCATAGAGCTGCCTTGGAGGACTGCAGCCACAGCCACACCTCTCCCCAGACTGAACACTCCCCCATGTGTGGCTGTGGCTGCAGTCCTCCAAGACAGCTCTATGCTGTATTGCCAGGGATTTAGACCTAGACGTCACTAGGGGGCGCCATGTGGTAGCTCTGACGTCATCAGGTGGGCGTCAGCATCCTGGTTATGTGGCAGAGCCAGGGGGGGTGGTATATATTGTGACTGTTTTCTTGTGTTTGGTAGCCTTCACCTTGAGAAAGGCTGTATTTGACTGCCGAAACGTTGGACTTTATGGCATATTAAACCTCCTTTGAGTAAGACCGTGTGCCTGCTTCTTCTTCTTTGTCCGGCTACAGGAAGGGTCAGGAGACAGGGAGGACAGAGGCAGGAGAACCCCATCTGGCTCCGGCCTTGCCTGTCCCTACGAATACAAACATACAACCCCTCACTGAATAACATAGCCCTAACCCCATGTAATAATCCTGGGTGTAAACAAAATAATGGTTTTATGAATATTGTAATGGTTTATTAGGGACCTAGGAGGTGGCCAGTGGGGCTGTTATGTGTATTTGTGTTTATTGTGGGTAGCGGGGGTGGGTGAACGGGGTATTGGCCCCAAGGATGGGTGTTTAGGCCTACCGGGTGGGGGGGTAGTGGGAGGGGTTAACCCCTTCATTACCTTAGCGGTATTAACCGCTAAGTTAAAGAAGAGGTTAAGTCATCCCCCAACCCCCTGGCAAGGCCTAAACACCCAGCCAGGGCCAAATACCACCTCCTCCCACCCCCGCTACCCACAATAAGCCTGGCACGGGTGTATAACCCCTTCATTGCCTTGGCTGTAATGAAGTTGCCTGTAAATGCATTTTTTATGCATGGGATTCATGCCGGGGGTCTCTGGTGCTGATATCAATGGATATCAGCTCTGGGACACATGCATGTTATTTTCATCGCAGCTTCACCCCACCTTCTTGCCAACTTTTGTGGCGGGACAATTTGGAGAAGAAACAGCAATTTTAAAGTGGAGATCAGCTGCAATAAGCTGATCAGGGCTTATAGAATTGAGCGTGTTTGAAAAACTGGCGATCAGTGCCGAAAAGTGGCTTATCACCGCGCATCTGCAGATTTTATTTATTTATTTATTTATTTTCCGGCAAAACAAAAAACGGTTATTTTTGCTCTAATCGCCAGCTTCTCTGGGCTTACTGAATCGCTGTAGGCGATTACTGCATGAGGGCCTTAGGGAGGATTTGTTCCTGTAAAGTACACCTAGTTTGGCATAGGATTTGGATGTCAGGGTATCAATGTGCAACCCAAATGTTAAATGGGAGTTGAACTATATGCCCAGATATTTCAAACAAGTAACAGGGGCTAGGATGGTATTAGAGCTGGTTTTTATCTGAAGCTCTGTCATTGGCAGCTTTAGCAATTTAGCTCTGGTCCCAAATACCATTGTTACAGTCTTGTCAGTGTTTAAAATCAGTTTGTTTTGGGAAATCCAGTTTCAAGTCTCAAAAAATCAGATTGAAGTACGTGTTCAAGGTCAGAGAGGCGAGGGCTGCGTGCATATAGGATAAGATCTAAGGCCTCTCACAATAACCCGTTGAGAAAATAATATTCCTATCTAACTGACATACGTATAAAATATACTCTACCAAGACCCCTAATACAGAGTTACCCACCTTATACGGGAGCAGCTGCCAGACGAGTATAGTAAATGTATCTTATTTCTTTTGCCACTGGAGGGCAGCGTGGAGTTACACGGAGTGGCGCCCTTAAGGACGACGTGCCAGTTAGGCGGAAGGAGACGCGCACACACTTTTATGTGAAACGGATATATTTGGGGAGGGATTTAGGAGTCTGAGTGAGAAAATTGATATTTTGTCACAATGGAAAAATGGAAAAATTAACCATTTAAATATGCACAGATTTTATCCCACTTTTGGAAATTAGGGATGTTGCCTAAAAGTCTGAGAATGCACAAAGTGCCACCCCTGGGCTTTAATGAAGCAGCATTTGTGGGATAAGGGGAACAGCATTCTGTATAAAGGTATTTTGGGCTCGATATAAATAATTGAAGCCAAAAACTAATATTAAGGGGCCTATGCAGAGAGCAGCGCGAACGGAAATTTCGGCGTTTTTTAGCGCTATATGGCTATAATAAGGTTGGAAATGGCGAGTTGAGTAAAAAGCGCCATTTTTTTATTTTTTTTTAGTAGAACTCGCCGCACGGCTGGCGAGAACCAAAATCTCGCCAGTTTTGAAAAGGGCCGTATGCAGAAAGGCACGATCGCCATCTAGCGGCTGTTCGCGCCATTAAAATGGAGAGAAATTCTAGAATTAGCTCCGCCAACAAAAGTTGGCAGGAAACTGGAGCTCACCGGCGAGAGTGAAAAGAAGAAAAAAAATCGCGCTTTTTTTCAAACATGTTTCACCAGCGCGCATCTCGCCGGTTGAAACTCTCCATAATCAAGCATGATTTTAAATGCAATTTTCTGACCTTTCTGCATATGGAGATAAAATCACGCCATTACAGGTACAATTTATTACCAATTCCAATTATTTCCAGCGCTGCTCTCTGCATAGGCCCCTAAGTAAATTGAGAATGGAAAAATATTCAGCACAAACGTACAGAATGTGATGTTCTGAGAGATCTTACAGATGTTATCAAATCCCTCAATGAATGTATAGAAAATGTCTGTATAGAACGAGTCAAACAAGAATATGCCAATAAAACGTTTAATTGGGAGATACAGGGGCCACAATTCAGGTCAGTTAGCTGGAAGAAGGGAAGCCGGTCAGCCGGTAGAGCCGGTCAGCCTGTCAGCCAGTAGAGCCGGTCAGCCAGAAGAGCATGTCAGCCGGTCAGCCAGTAGAGCAGGTCAGCCGGTAGAGCCGGTCAGCTCTGAGATCAGCATTACTTATATCCCCTAAACGTTGTCCCCTGCATGTAATGCGCAGAACAGCCTACACTGCATATACTGTACATGAGATACTAAACCCTTTCTTTTCTCTCGACTCTAATCTGAATTATTTGCTAATTGGTTTGTACAGTAATTAGAGAGATATTTGTAGCAGAATCCCATGTATGTTCTTTTTACCTTTTTAGATACCGTTTTGTGTTATAAAAGATATGACAGATCAGAGGGGCTTCCTGTTTGCACTCGTGTTTTGGCAGAAGTGTATATGTGACCCTATAAATCTCCATCACACCCGGCTTGGCAGTGTGACACTAGTGCAGCGACCTGGGGAAGAATCACTGAGCTGTTAGCAATAGATACAACGGATAGAAAAGACACTACACATAGGTTGGATTAAAGAGAGTATTTTATTTAAATAATTAATCTCTTTGCTGGGAGGGGCCTGCAGCACATTGCAGAGCGATATAGTAACACGCAGAGCAATGCACTGCAGGCCCCTCCGGCAGCAAAGGGGTGAAGACCAATGCAGGGTGTATAAAGATCTCACTGATAATTCATGCACAAAGGGCAGTTTGTTGCTGTGATCCAGAGGAAGGCGAAACATAACCCCTGCTGTGCAATGGGGGAAAAAAATTCCTTCCTGACCCCATTAAATGGCGATCGGATGGTCCCTGGATCACTGCACAGTGAGATCAGATGGAACAGCACAGATCAGCGTTGTTATACACAGGGGCACACTCAGTATATAGAGATGCGGGTGATGGGGCCCTTGTGCCCCTGTGTATAACTCACCTGCTCCCCCATCCCCCATGCATATCTATCCCATTCACCCCTTTTCCTCCCGCATACCTCGCAGGGCCGGCCGGCCATTAGGCGGTCGCCTAGCGCGCAAAGGTCCTAGGGGCGCATTAATAATCATTATTATTTTTTCCTCTTATTATTTCTAATTTATTTATCTTTTTTTAAAAATTATTATTCTTTTTTTTATCCAGTATTTTGGCGCCCTTTTATTTTTATTTTGCGTCGCGCTGGGGTGCGGTCGCACCCCCTGCAGCCCCGATAGCTACGCCACTGTTTATTTTATTATTTTATTTATCTTATTATTTTTTATACAACTGGGGCACAAATTTTAAATTTCGCCTGGGGCGCATGAAACCCGTGCTCCGGCCCTGCTCCTTGTTCTCTCTCACCCTCTCACGCCCAATATCCCAATCTCCCTCTAGTACCTGCCCCTCCCGCAGCCTTCCTGATCTTATCTGCCTCTCCTGCGGTCAAACCAACTTCTCAGGGCCCCTAGAATACCCCTGGATCTACGCCCTGGCTCCTCTGCTACCTGCTCCCGGGGTCTGCTGCTCCGCCTAAAAAAGGTGAAGCAGCAGATCTGTCCGCACCTCTCGTATTCTGCTACCTGCTCCCGGGGTCTTCTCCTCCGCCTAAAAAAGGTGAAGCAGCAGATCCGTCCACACCTCTCGTATTCTCCTAGGCCATCGTCCACCACGTCGCCAGACTTGACATCCGCTTCGTCGTCTGCCTCATCGGCCGCCTTGTAGCCCACCTCTTCGCACCACTTGACGCCCGCTTTATCGTATGCCTCGTCGTCCGCCTCGTAGCCCGCCTCGTCGTCTGGTGGCACAAAGGGCACCACCTTCGTGCGTGTCCTGATCTGCAGGAGACATGAAGTGTTTGTAACCAGGGACAGTGATACTCTGTATCGCAAGAGCTCCTGTGCCACTTATACCCCCTCCCCAATACCACGTTATACCGCCCTCCACAGGGCAAATACCCGTTATACCCACCTCCCCAGGCTCAGTACCCAGTTATACAACCCTCCCAAGGCCCAGTACCTGTTATACCCACCTCACCAGGCCCAGAACCCGTTATACCCACCTCACCAGGCCCAGTACCCATTATATACCCCTCCCCAGAAGGTCATGTTTCTATTTATCAAAAATACATTGAGTTACCTCTGGTTTTCAAGCATGTCCTGGGGGAGTTATCACAGAGACACAGAAACGTCGCTGAGTTTGGTGAGTAACTCCCTTAAACTCTCAGCAGTTGAATTCCCCATTAGGCGCTTAATGCGTTAAAAACAAGCGTTGCTATTTCTCTGCATGAAGTTGCAGGTAATTGGAAGAGTTAAACAGTGACGGCTATTTCATCACTCACCTTCTTCCATCGAATCGGTCTTAGCGGTAGTGATCTCAGTATTATTTCCTCCTTAACATCGGATATCCATATCCATTCTTCGCCTCTGATCTGTATGCAAGACAATGCTTTAAGACAGGGTTGCGCAACCTTTTCCCCCTGCTCCCCCCTCCACCCTCCCCACCTTGTCTCCGACGTTCTGATGTAACGACGTCATGTGATATCACGTTGCTATGGCAATGCCACATCATGTGACGCCACGTTGCTGTCTCCAGAAGCCGCCGGAGACAAGGAAAGGGAACTTACAGAGGCCTTGCGCGCGATTTCCGGCATTTAATTTAAATGCTGTGGGGAAGAGCGAGGGGCCACTGTAAGCGCCGAGCCCCTCCTCCCCAAGAAAATGTCGCACGCCTCGATTTGCGCACCCCTGCTTTAAGAGATATTCTGGGACCCTCCAACTTCACGCCGAGGGGCGGCCACTAGCAAGCCGGGAAATCTCCCGGCTTGCGGATCTGGCCGCAGTGTAATAAACTGTGTCGCCAGTGTAGCGGCTGTTCGCGCCAGGGAAATGGCGCGATTTTCTCATTTTTGCCGCGCCAGGAAAAGTTGGCAATAAAATGGCGCTCGCCGCCTATACCAAAGGGGGGGAAAAAGCCGCGATTTTTTTTTAACACATTTCTGAAGCGCGCATCTTTCCCATTCAAACTCGCCACACGCGCATCCATGTTAAACATAGCAGAATTCGTACTTTTCTGCATATGGAGAATAAAACTCTCCAAAAAAGCTACTTTTTTTTTTTTTTTTATAACTTTCTTTTATTGTTTTTTTGCAGAGATAGTACAATCCAGAATCATATTGTTATCATTTAGTCTGCTTTATGACATACAACATCAAGACGAACATGGAAGGGGGAAGACGTGAGAGGGGAGGGTGAGGGGGTGGAGGGGGGTGGGCAGGTAACGGCTCATGGAGGGGTGTAGTATCCTCCGAGTATTCCAATAAACCTGGCTCTTTCTGCGTGTTCTGATCTAACTCCTCGATCAACCCACCGAGTCCAGCGATCGGGGGAAGGTGTAGGTCTCTCGCATTCGTCCTATCTGTCAAACTATTTGTCAACTCTCTCGTGTGTCTGTTCCGTCACTGAAGGACAGCCCACCTGTTACTATCAAAGCCAAACGGTGGCATTGCTCATCCCTGGGATATCGGTCTGTGCCAGCCACAATGACCATACTTTTTGAAAATTTGAGCCAGTGTCGTTGACTAGACTTGTCAACTTTTCCATCTGGCAGGCGAACCAAATTCTGTTCCGAATTTTGTCTATCGATGGAATTGCATTCTGATTCCACAACGCTGCGGTCTCGCACCTCATCGCCGTAGCAAAGTGTGCTGCTATTAGTTTGTTTCCTGATCGAGATACCTCATCCGTGGGCCTACTTAACAAGAAAACCCACGGATCCAGTTGGATTTTGAGGCCCAAAAAGACCTTTTGAAGCCAATCTCTAATTTGTGTCCAGACGGGTATGATTCGTGGACAAGACCACAGCATGTGTACCAGGTCCCCCTGTTCCCCACACTGTCTAGGGCAGAGAGGGGAAGCTCCCGCGACGAATTTTGCCCTTCTAACTGGGGTGAGGTACCACCTCAATAATACTTTATATGAGTTCTCCTTCAGTGTCGTACAAATCGAGCTGCTGGCCGCAGCTTTGAAAATTGCTGTCCACTCTTCGTCTTCTAACGGTCCTGTCAGGTCTGTCTCCCATTGGGTCATAAAACTGGGTCTATGTGCGTCATCCTTATCTGTCCCAACCACCTCCCTGTACAGAGCAGAGATGAGTCCCCGTGTATCGGTTCCCCGATCACAGAGCTTTTCAAAATTAGTTAGTGGTGGTCTGTTTGGGTGTTTGGTATAAAATGCCCGAACCTGGAGGTATCTAATCAAATCTGTGTTGGGTAAGCCCTTTTCTGACTGTAAAATCTCGAATGTTTTGATTGTGTCTCTGCCCTCCAGGTCCTTAAGCCTTCTTAAGCCCCCCTTTTGCCAGCATGTGAAGTTCCTTTCAGTTAACCCCGGAGCAAAGTCCGGATTGCCATATAAAGGGGCCATTAATGAATCTTTAGAGGTCAATGAATGCCTATTTTTTTGTCGATTCCCAGACCGAGAGAGAGTTCAACACAGAGGGCAGCGGGTTTTTTAGATCTTTTAGTCTAGCCCTGGGATACCAGATAAGATCCTTGAGCTCTAGCGGAGCACACACCTCCCTCTCCAAAGCTACCCATCGCCTCAGCTCTGGATCACCATGCCACTGCGTGATCTGACATAGTTGGGCCGCTTTATAGTAAGCCATCAAGGTCGGCACTGCCAGACCTCCAGTTTCCTTAGGCCTTTGCATGATTGACATTCGCACTTTTCTGCATATGGAGAATAAAACTCTCCAAAAAAGCTACTTTTTATGAAATTCGCCAATTTGAAAATTCTATGCTCTCTGCATGAGGCCCTCTGTGTCTGTCTCTCTCTCATTCTCTGTGTCTCTCTCATTCTCTGTGTCTCTCTCATTCTCTGTCTCTCTCTCTCTGTCTCTCTCTCTCATTCTCTGTCTCTCTCTCATTCTCTGTCTCTCTCTCATTCTCTGTCTCTCTCTCTCATCCCTGTATGATAGGTATGTTCCAACTCTATTTTTTGCTTTTCTTTTCCGTTTGAGAGGAGGGAGTCCCTCACCTCTTCAGCCACACACCAGGAACGCTGGATTGCTTTCAGACACTCGGAGAGGCGGATACAGTCGTGGATTGCAGGCACTGATTTATCTGGTAAATACCGCAAACATGCTTGAACAAGGGCCGTAGACATTTTATTTGATGGTTTAGATTACCATTGTCTGTGGTTGTTAGTTATTGGTATTAGAGTTTTTTGATGTTGTTACGAATCAAATACATTTTGAAGTAGTAATCCCCTCCGAACTGGGCATTCCTGGCCAATAATGCCCTGGCTGTAAAAGTTGAAGGGCCCAAGCAAAGCCCCCACCTCTATACACACTAACACTGCAGGGGCATCAAAGTGTCTCATTGTCATGGCAACGGGGGGTGTCACGTGATGTCATTTGTTTAATAAATTATTTTTTAAGGTGTCCCGGTTTTTCATTTTCGAAATCTGGTCACCTTATGTATTTATGCTGCATTCAGTGTTGTAATGTGCTGTAATTGGGTTACATGGCGTACATAGTGTATATACCGCATTCAGGGTAAGTGCTGTATGTGGATTATAAAGTGTATATATGCTGCATTCAGGGTTATAAGGTCGTTTATAGAGTATATACTGCATTCACGGTTACGTGCGGCATGTGGAGTATAAGGTGTATATATGCTGCATTCAGTGTTATAATGTGCTTTAAGTGGGTTACATGGCGGGTATAGTGGATATACTGCATTCAAGGTTACGCGCCGTATTGGATTATAACGGGTATATATGCTACAGTCAGTGTTATAATGTGCGGTATTTGGGTTACAGGGGTGTATACGGTACCGCAGGCGTGGTGGCGTGCCGTATTTTGATTATATGGCATACACTGCGATCACGGTTACGTGCTGGGTTCTGAATATAATGTTTATAGACCACATGCGCGGTTACATGACGGGTTTGGATTATATGGCGTATATGCTGCATGCTTGGCTTCGGGCCATTGCGTGGAGCATAGGGGTATGTATATACTGCCTTTGGGGGTCATGTGCTGTATTGGTCCAGCGTTACATGCTACATTCAGGACGACATGGGGTATACGGTGCGTTATGCTGCAGGCAGAGGTATAACGCGTGTAGGGGTTAATTTCACTTCCTGTTCAGCGCAGGCCATGGTAGGGCATGGGTAATCCCTCTTCCTGTTCAGCACTTGGCTCCCTCTATCGTATGGGTAATCCCATTTCCTGTTTAATATACGGCCCTGCGGTTGTATGGGTAACCCCACTTCCTGTTCAGCACATGGCCCTGCTATGGACGGGTAACCCCCCACTCTCTGTTCAGCACAGGGCCGCATGCCTCTGGTTTGGTGTGGGTAATCCCACTTCCTGTTCAGCGCATGGCCAGGGATGGTGCGGGTAATCCCACTCCCTGACTGGGCACGATCAGGAAAATATGCTGGTATAGCAAATATGCATGCGGGAAGGGGGTAAAGGGGCGGTTGCAAATAGCAGGCCTAACCCCCCTTCTTCGGTTAGCAGGAGGTCCCATGTATCGATGATAACATATCAATTCATGTTTCTTTCAGTCAGTTTCGGTACCTCGTGCGAGTAGCAATTCAGTTTTCATCCGGATCGGATCCGCCTCCGTCGGCCCTCGATACTTCCCATACTCACAGAAAAACTCAGTAGACGGAACACATAGTTAAATCACGCAAATTGAAATGACACTCCCGCGACACTTAGCGCATCAATCAGAATGTACTTCGTAGACAAAATCATACAACTGCAGGCTGACGCGCGAAGCAAGGAAGAAGGCTGGTTCCAGAGTCAGCTGTTGATGCTCATGCACCGGCAGAGTCACCAGCAGTAGTGACACCAGCGATAAGCGTAGCGCCAGTTCTAGCAACGCTAATCGCATCAGCAGCGGCGATAGCTCCAGCTATAGCGACAGTCGTAGCGCCAGCATTGGGGGCGGCACCAGCGGTAGCGACACCTGTAGTTCCAGCAGCGGCAGTGGCCGCGGTTCCCCCGCAGGCGGTTAACAACACACCTCTAGGGGCCGGTGGGCTGGCCGGGCTAGTGGACTCACCATCCTCCACGCTCCCCCTCCCTCAGGCGGCACCCGCCTCAGAGGAGCTAGCCAAGGATAAGAGGATGCCCGATGCGGCATATAAGGTCTCTTATACATCCAGACCTAGCTCAGTGGGCTTGCACTTGCTGAAAGAGGTGAAGGACAAGATATGGGCCGGGGAGTACGTAGATATATTATCTCTGCTACCAGGCTACAGGGAGGCAGGCGTTGGCCGCGTCCTCAAAGACGGGGGAAGCGAAGAAGGTGGATGTGGAAAAGAGGCTTTTCCCACACACCTTTCGCAATTGGTCTAAGGCATTTGTTATCCTGGCTGGAGTAATTGGGGAGAAGGATCCCCAGGCGTGCGCCTCGCTCTTTACGTATCACGACATGATCGAGGAAGCACACCAAGCTTACGGGGGAACGGGTTGGTGGACATATGACCAGTGCTTTAGGCAATCAATAAAGGCCCAAGAGGTGGTGATACCATGGAACGTCAAGGACGTCAACCTTTATTTGCAGTTTGTGTCTGGGGGCGGGGCAGATTCCTTTCGAGGGAGCGGCACCGGAGGTAGGGGGACATGGCGGAATAACGTACCAGGGACTAGCCAGTCGCTGCGCACCAACTCGGGCGTCTGTTGGCCGTTTAACCTGTCCAACTGCACGTACGACAACTGCCGTTTCCAACACATCTGCTCCTTTTGCGGCGGCCGCCACGCCCAGGCAAATTGTTTTAAGAAGGGCGGTCGCAGGGGGAGGAGCGAAGGGCGGAAGTTTGGACGCGAGGGTAGCGACACCAATAATCGTCGCCAATTTGGCACCGTGGCTAGCAAGGTATCCCAATAGGGAAGCAGCCCAGCTACTCTTAGCTGGGTTTAAGGAGGGGTTTAGGATCCCGTTTGAATATCAAGCGGGATCTGAGTTTAGTCGGAACTTGAAATCGGTCAGGACACACGGTGACGTAGCTAGGGAAAAGGTCTGGAAGGAAGTCCAATTGGGAAGGATGGCTGGCCCCTTCGAGTTCCCTCCCTTGCCTAATCTCAGGATTTCCCCATTGGGAGTGGTCCCCAAAAAAAGAGGCTGGGGAGTATAGGTTGATACAACACCTATCCTACCCCGAGGGGTCGTCGGTAAACGACGGCATTGACAGGGAGTTGTGTTCGGTGTCTTACGCGAACTTCGATCAAGCCGCAGCGCTGGTGGAAAGGATGGGAGAAGGGGCTCTAATGTCAAAAGCTGACATCAAATCGGCCTTCAGACACTTGCCAGTCCACCCCGAGTGCTTTCATTTGCTAGGCTGCATGCTCGAAGGTCAGTACTACATAGACTTATGCTTACCAATGGGAGGGGCGCTTTCTTGTTTTTATTTCGAGACATTTAGCACCTTCCTAGAATGGGTGGCCCGGAAGAGGGTGCAGGCAGCGGGGGTCATGCACTACTTGGACGACTTCCTTTTTGTTGGCCCCAGGGGTTCGGACTTATGCGCTAGGTGGCTGTTCGAATTTTCAGCCCTGGCGCGTGAATTCGGCGTTCCTTTGACCGACGAGAAGACGGTGCGGCCAACAACCACTCTTACCTTTTTGGGCATAGAAATCGACTCTGAGGCGATGGAGTACAGGCTCCCTCCGGAGAAGCTGGTCGCCCTAAGCAGGCTTCTCCGCGAATTCATAGCTCTCAAGAAAACATCATTGAGGCACTTCCAGGCGCTGCTAGGCCACTTAGTATTTGCTGCGCGCGTAATGCCGGCTGGGAGGGTTTTCGCCAGGCGCCTCTCCGCAGCAACGGTCGGGGTGAGACGACCCAACCACTTCATCCGCATCACCGCCGAAATCCGAAAGGACTTGACGGTGTGGCTGCGTTTTTTAAAGGATTATAACGGCAGAACCTTGTGGCGAGGTCCCCCATCCAACAACACAGAGTTGCAGTTGTTTACAGACGCCTCAGGGTCAGTCGGTTTTGGGGCCTACTTCGATGGGGCATGGTGCGCGGAGCGGTGGCCTCCCCCCTGGCGGGGGACGCCGCTCATTAAGAACTTGGCGTTCTTGGAACTATTTCCCTTGCTCGTCGCAGTGCGCCTGTGGGGTCACTTATTCGCAAATAAGCAAGTAATTTTTTGGACAGACAACATGGGTGTAGTGGAAGCCGTGAACAATTTCGGCTCACGCTCCCCGCCGGTGCTGTCCCTTCTGCGCTGTTTCGTACTGGCATGCTTGCAATTGAACATAGCGTTCAAGGCTCGACATGTCCCGGGGGTGGCGAATAACATTGCTGATGCTTTATCCCGGTTACAGATGGCGCTGTTTCGGAGACTGGCCCCCGGGGCGGACCTAATCGGCAGTCCATGCCCTGCAGACCTTTGGGTGCTGGCGAAGACCAAGTGACCTCGTTGGTACGATCATCGCTGGCTCCGTGTACGTGGCGGGCCTATTCCTCAGCGTGGCGCGATTATCAAAGTCTGGCAGGGGAATTGGGTCTCGACGTATTGGGAGTCGGGACCTTGCTATCATTTGTCCTAAACTTAAGGGCAGGGGGTTTATCGGGAGGATCCATAGGGAAAAAAGTGACAGGGGTCTCCTTCTTTTTGCAGCTAGAGGGCAAGGGGGACCCAACGAAGGCGTTTATCATCAAAAGGGTCCTAGCGGGGTTAACAAAGGGGACGGCGACAAATGACAGCAGACGGCCAGTGACACCAGCGATATTAGAAGGTTTAATGCAGGCCACAGACAGAGTGTGCCTATCGGGGTTGGAGGCGAAACTTTTCAGGCTGACGTTTGCATTGGCTTTCTTTGCAGCACTGCGAGCTGGGGAGTTGGTGTGCGCGTCGCGCAAGGGCGAGGGAGGGATGCAGTTTGAGGACATAGTCTTAGGGGAAGGGTGGGTCAAACTACACGTGAAAAGGTCAAAAACAGACCAGCGGGGAAGGGGAGCGTGGATATCTTTGCTAGGGCTACCAGGGACCAAATTTTGCCCAGTGAGCACGCTCAGGGAATACTTGGCATGCAGGCCAGACGGTCAGGGCCCCCTGCTCCTTCACGCGGACGGGGTACCGTTATCTAGATTCCAGTACCTGTGGGTTTTCCGCATGTGCCTAAGACACCAGGGCCTCGACGAGGCACAATACGGGACACATTCGTTCCGGATTGGGGCGGCAACGGAGGCATCACGCGCGGGGCTGTCAGTAGCTGCGATACAAAAGATAGGGCTAAAAAAAGATATACCCTATAACTCAGCGCAAAAAAATATATAAAGTGTAAATACAATATGTGAATAATAAGCTTATTGCTAAGTGAAAGCTGTCACGGGGTCTCTGCCAAACAAATTCCTCACAAACTCATTACAGACAATTATACAAAAAATGCAATGACCCGGCGCTTCAGGCTACAACAATACCCCAGTCCAATGATTAGTCCATATGGATATGGAAAGTTCTTTTCAATATTCCAGCTGATGGAGCGATGGTGATCCAATTGCTGGCTGCTGGTTCCGAACTCCTCCTAGTATGTAATGGACAAAAAGGAAAAGACCATTGCGCAGCCACAAGAATCCATAAATAACTCCACAACAGATTAAAGTAATGAACTTACAGACTTGCTGTGTTATTGTTCCTTTGAGACAATCTGTGCTTTTAACCTCTTCTCTTCCAGATATCACGAATCCCACGTGTTGTATGTCTATCCTCCAGGTTTTCTGTCTGTTCGCAGCATTACCACTTGGTCATAGTTCCCATGTGTTCCCAGAAAGGAAATAACATGAAAGATGATGGTGCAGATTGATAAAAATTTATTACAATAAAAATAAAAAACAGCCAAGGGCTTACTCACATAAACCAGGCTGTGTAAAAACAGCTGACAACGTGCCGTCCGCAGCTTGATACAATCAGGTAGGCAGGCTTCTGGGAGGATAGTGCTATTGTTGTTTGCAAACCCTGAAGTGGCGTCTAACTCTCAGTAGTTACTCTGCGAGATTCGCCCCCTCTATTTGCTATAGCTTCCTCTATCTCAGCTTGAGGTGGCCAGCACTGCAGAATGTGCTCTGCTCACCTCTCTGGGTAACTGCCGTCAGCCCGCGCTACGCCTCGTGATGTCACACTCTGGCGTCTCTCCTGATCTCTATGCTCCTGCTTCTGAAGACCGTGTCAGTTCTAGCTCCTCCCTCTCCATACGCGTTTCGTGACGCAATGTGGTCACTTCATCAGTGGATGAGGGGGGAGTTGCTACCTACCACGTTGAGGAAGTATTTAGAACACAAAAGGATCCCTAGGGGGTTACGTAATGTTAAAGCACCCACCTTAGACACGGATGATGAAAGCTTTATGACTGAGTGGAACTTTTTATTAGACACATGCTCTGTAGGGTTAATGCAACTACTTATCAAACATAGAAGCACCATTCTAGATAAGATAGACGGGGAGGTCAATAATATTAAAAACCAATTAGAACCTTTTATGGCCATGACAGAATATATAATTCTGGAGGACAAAATTATTCAAAAAATGGCTAAATTAGGTAAAGAAGTAAAAATAATTAAACAGAAAAAATTTCTGAGAGATAATAAGGACTATGATGAAGGAAAAGAGAGGAATTGGAAAAGAGACAAAAGTGTTTCAACTACTGATAATATTGACTCTAAGGTAGAACCGAATCCAGAATCTACTCACAAGCCCGAAACTTTACTTACAAAGAAAGGGGCCATAAATAAATCCAATATCACTACCCCGGGACGAGTAGAACCTAGTACTAGAACAGATAAATTACAGGGAACTAAAAATAGTAAAAAATCTAACTCTAAACAGGAGTGGTCGAGGTTAGAGCGTAAGGGGGAAGAAAGGGATTATGATCATAGGGAGTATAGAGAAAGATCACCCCTACATAGATTAAATGATAGATACCAAACCTATAGGGGTTACAGAGAAAGATCACCCATTTTAAGATCGAATGAGAGACCCAAAGAGAACCATAGGGGTCCTACCCATTTTTTAGAGTATCGCAGGGACCACGAACCAGTGAAAGAACAGTGAAGAGAAAAAGGAATTCCATCAATGAAACAAGGTGTATTAGAAAGAAAGCGGTCCAGAGCGGACGATATAGAGGAAAGAGGGGAGGGACACGAAAGAGAAAGAAAAAGACAAGACCCAGGAAAACACTGGTAGAGCATAAAAGTAATATTAGTTCGAACCAACTTACCCAGGCTGAAACTACAGTTTTAGGCCTAAATTTTGCCCCAGTACGTGGCCCAAACCCCTTTGAACTCTATGTAGATGTCCATAAATTCATCAGGAAGCTTACACTAAAGAAATATTTCCTGAGGGACCCTGTTAGTAGAACTTTAAACACAGGAAACCAAGTCCCTAAAGAAAAAATAGAAAATCCCATAACACCATTTAAAAATAAAAGTACATTTTACCCCAGAGCCATAAAAGGGAATTATATTGATACTTTTACAGATATGGTGATTAGTGATCTTGAAAAAACTGGGAGTAACTTTAAGGGTAAAAAATACAACCTAACCAAAGAAGAAAAGGAGGCTGTAAAATCTTTAACTGAGAATAAGGACATTGTTATAAAAACAGCGGACAAAGGGGGGGGGGGGGGGTCTGGTTGTTATGGACACCAGCTTCTATAGAGAGGAGTCCAGTAGAATTTTAGGTGACAATTCCACCTATGATAGGCTTTTGAGTAACCCTACAGAGACATTCAAAAAGGAATTAACTACTATCATGGAAAGAGGATTTGAAGATGAAGTAATAACAAAAAAGGAATTAGAATACCTAATAGTTAAAAATCCTAAAGTACCAATATTCTACTTCATCCCTAAACTACATAAGAACCCAACCAGACCCCCCGGCCGCCCAATAATATCAGGCATAAGTTCGCTTACATCTAATCTGAGCAAATTCTTAGATCATCTGTTACAGAAATATGTCCAGAAAACTCCTTATCTAAGAGATACGTCCCATGTACTACAACTAATTCAAGAAGTTGAATGGGATGAGCAAATAATATGGGTAACATGTGACGTGGTGTCTTTATACACCTCCATCAAACACGTGGATGGTTTAAAGGCAGTCCAGCAGACACTTGAGGGAGATATGAATGTTGGAGATAATTTGAAATCATTTATATTAAGTGGGATACAATATATACTAACCCACAATTATTTTAATTATGATGGAGATTACTTCCTCCAGACATGCGGCACCGCAATGGGCACCCGGTTTGCACCTAGCTACGCGAACCTATTTATGGATATGTGGGAGCGTGGCTACATATGGAACAACAACCCATATGGTGCAAACCTGGTGCTCTGGAAGAGATTTATCGACGATGTGCTGTGTGTCTGGAGGGGGACGATAGATGATCTAGAATTGTTTAAAGTATATTTGAATAATAATCCTTTTAATATAAAATTCACATTTACCTGCAGTAGTATAAGTATCAATTTCTTAGACTTAACCCTGTATGTAGAATACAATCAGATACAAACAAAAACATACCATAAGGAGGTGGATGCTAATACGTATCTTTTGGCTTCTAGCCATCACCATCCAAAATGGATACAAAATATCCCACAGGGACAAGCCCTAAGAATAAAAAGAAACTGCTCACAGAAGGATGTTTGCACAAACCAATTGAACTCCCTTAGAGAAAAATTTCTTGAGCGAGACTACAGCAGGGAAAGGGTTAATAAAGCTATCTGTGCAGTTAAAGATATAGATAGGTCTAGTCTTATCAACCGTAATAACAGTAAAAAGACGTCCACTGTTCAAGGAGAATTTATCCCCTTTATCACCAAATTCAATAGTATGGCCCCAGAAATAAAGAAAATTATAAATACGCATTGGGGGATCCTCCTTAGAGACCCAATATTGAATACATTAATGCCAGAACACCCACAAATTGTTTATAAACGTGCTGACAACTTGAAAAGTAAACTATCACCTAGTTGTCCCCTCAGTGGGCCTAAAATAAGTAGCACCATGTGGTTATCTAACCTGAAAGGTTTCTTTACATGCAACAAATGCATAGGTTGTTCTTTCAGTGTTAAAGGCAGTACATTTCAATCAAATGTAACAGGTAAAAGTTATAATGTAAACACTTTTATAAACTGTAAGAGTATGTACTGCGTATACTTATTAGAGTGCCCATGCGGGTTGCAGTACGTGGGGAGAACAGGGTGGAAACTCCAACGTAGACTGGCAGAGCATGTATCTACTATATATTTCTGAAAGTGTCCTATGTGTCCGGGTCTGTATGTGTCTCCCTGTGCCCCTCCCCGTGTTCCTAGCGGCAATCTCATTGGACCTTGGGCCAGGCCAATGAGATTGCTCCCACATCACTATACACACACACATCACTATACACACACACACACACACACATCACTATACACACACACACACACACATCACTATACACACACATACACACACACACATCACTATACACACACACACACACATCACTATACACACACACACACACACACACACACACATCACTATACACACACACACACATCACTATACACACACACATCACTATACACACACACACACATCACTATACACACACACATCACTATACACACACACACACACACACATCACTATACACACACACACACACACACACACACACGGTGTTACATACATTAACGGGGCTCACAGTGTTAGCCGCACATCTCCCGCTCTCTTCCCCACCGGTCCCGGAGGCTCCGCCTCTTCCTCCGCCTCTCCCTGTTTCCCGCGCTTTCACCCCCCCCCCCTCCACGTGGGAGCTGCCGGACGGGTGAGGGAGCTGCCGGACGGGTGAGTGAGCGGCCTTCACCTCCCCTCACCCCCCTTCACCTTCCCTCACTCACTTCCCCTCCACCCCCCCCCCCCCCCGGCGCTGCTACAGTCAGCGGGGGAGCGGAGTGAGCGAGCGTGCGCCAGGGACACAGCGGGGGAGCGGCCACAACACGCTGCCTCCCGCCTCAGATCCACGTGGGATCTGCCGGACGGGTGAGGGAACGGCCGGACGGGTGAGTGAGCGGTCTTCACCTCCCCTCACCCACCTTCCCCTCCCTTCCACATCCCCTCCACCTCCCCTCCCTCCACCTCCCCTCCATCCCCCCTTAACCTCCCCTCCACCCCCCCCCCCTTAACCTCCCCTCCACCCCCCCCTTAACCTCCCCTCCACCCCCCCCCTTAACCTCCCCTCCACCCCCCCTCCACCCCCCCTTCACCTCCCCCCCTTCACCCCCCCCTTCACCTCCCCTCCACCCCCCCCCTTCACCTCCCCTCCACCCTCCCCTTCACCTCCCCTCCACCCCCCCCCTTCACCACCCCTCCACCCCCCCCTTCACCTCCCCTCCACCCGCCCCCTACACCTACCCTCCACCCCTTCACCTCCCCTCCACCCCCCCCTTCACCTCCCCTCCACCCCCCCCTTCACCTCCCCTCCACCCCCCCCCTTCACCTCCCCTCCACCCCCGCTTCACCTCCCCTCCACCCCCGCTTCACCTCCCCTCCACCCCTACCTTCACCTCCCCTCCACCCCTACCTTCACCTCCCCTCCACCCCCACCTTCACCGCCCCCTTCACCCCCACCTCCACCCCCACCCCCCTTCACTCCCCCCTTACAACTTCCCACCTCCCCACCCCCCCCCCCTTCCAACCTTCCCTCCACCTCCCCCCCTTCCCACCACCTCCCCCCCCTTCCCACCACCTCCCCCCCCTTCCCACCACCTCCCCCCCTTCCCACCACCTCCCCCCCTTCCCACCTTCCCACCACCTCCCCCCCTTCCCACCACCTCCCCCCCTTCCCACCTTCCCACCACCTCCCCCCCTTCCCACCACCTCCCCCCCCTTACCACCCCCCTTCATCTACCCTCCACCCCCCCTTCATCTACCCTCACCCCCCTTCATCTACCCTCACCCCCCCTTCACCTCCCCCCTCCCCCCAGCCCCCCACCTCCACCCTTCCCACCTACCCCCTTCACCTCCCCTCCGCCCCTCCTTCACCTCCCCTCCGCCCCCCCTCCGCCTCCCCTCCGCCACCCCTTCACCTCCCTCCGCCCCCCCTTCACCTCCCCTCCGCCCCCCCCTTCACCTCCCCTCCGCCCCCCCCTTCACCTCCCCTCCGCCCCCCCTTCACCTCCCCTCCGCCCCCCCTTCACCTCCCCTCCGCCCCCCTTTCACCTCCCCTCACCATCCCCCCCTCACCACCCATCCTCCTCACCTCCGCCCCCCTTCACCTCCCCTCACCACCCCCCACCACCCCTCCGACCTCACCTCCCCTCCTTCAATGCCTTTCGTCCGCCCTCCTGCCTCTGCCTTTCGCCCACCCGCACTTCTGCCTTTCACCCGCCCACCGCTCACACCCCTGTGCCACACAGCCGCCGCACGCACTCAACAGACACCCGCCACTCGACACACACCCGCCGCCTCTCACCCACCCCACACACTCGACACACACCTGCCGCATCCTGCCCCTACGCAACAATATCACTGACCAGCTGTCACCCGCACTCGCCACACACCCGCCGCCTCACACCCTAGCAGGACCCCGACCCACAGCCAGCACTCACTACCCATGCGCCACCCGTACTGAACACCCACCTGCCGCCTCACACACGCTCACACCCTAGCACGACACACGCCTCACATTTTCACATCACTTATGTCACCAAAATATACATTGTACTGTGGTGTGTTTACAATAAACCATTTTTATACAACATCGTATTACATTTTCTTCCATCTTTCTTTTCAACATTATTATCCAACCTTTCCAACAAATAGTCACCTATTGTTCCACCATTTATAAATAATACTACCTATTACGCAGTTACATCCCGGGCAACGCCGGGTCTCTCAGCTAGTACAACATAAAAAGGGGGTTGGAAACTCATAGTGTGTCAAACCACTTTAAAAGCAAACACAACCAAAACCCAGAGGGATTGACATGTAGGGGCATAGAATGCCCAAAGGCCAATTGGAGAGGAGGTGACAGGCTGACCCATTTATCCAGAAGGGAGACCTTCTGGATTTATACCCTCAAAACCTTGTCACCGCATGGTTTAAATATAGACTTCGATCTGGCCTCCTTTTTGATAGATTGAAGTGACCCCCCACTGCTGTATGTAATGATCAATCATGTAATAATTGTTTTCATTATTATTATTTTTATGTGGAATGGTAAGAAATGTTATGTCTATGAGCTTGGTGCATTGCCATTTAATCCCAGGGATGATTCCCTAGTGGCTTTTATCATGTAAGTAGATGTGTGCAATTTTAATCAGTTTATTCGCTTTTAATCAATTAATTTGCAATTAGTATTCATCACCTTCCAGGGTATATATATCAGTAGGTAGCAACTCCCCCCTCATCCACTGATGAAGTGACCACATTGCGTCACGAAACGCGTATGGAGTAGGGAGGAGCTAGAACTGACACGGTCTTCAGAAGCAGGAGCATAGAGATCAGGAGAGACGCTAGAGTGTGACATCACGAGGCTTAGCGCGGGCTGACGGCAGTTACCCAGAGAGGTGAGCAGAGCACATTCTGCAGTGCTGGCCACCTCAAGCTGAGATAGAGGAAGCTATAGCAAATAGAGGGGGCAAATCTCGCAGAGTAACTACTGAGAGTTAGACGCCACTTCAGGGTTTGCAAACAACAATAGCACTATCCTCCCAGAAGCCTGCCTACCTGATTGTATCAAGCTGCGGACGGCACGTTGTCAGCTGTTTTTACACAGCCTGGTTTATGTGAGTAAGCCCTTGGCTGTTTTTTATTTTTATTGTAATAAATTTTTATCAATCTGCACCATCATCTTTCATGTTATTTCCTTTCTGGGAACACATGGGAACTATGACCAAGTGGTAATGCTGTGAACAGACAGAAAACCTGGAGGATAGACATACAACACGTGGGATTCGTGATATCTGGAAGAGAAGAGGTTAAAAGCACAGATTGTCTCAAAGGAACAATAACACAGCAAGTCTAAGTTCATTACTTTAATCTGTTGTGGAGTTATTTATGGATTCTTGTGGCTGCGCAATGGTCTTTTCCTTTTTGTCCATTACATACTAGGAGGAGTTCGGAACCAGCAGCCAGCAATTGGATCACCATCGCTCCATCAGCTGGAATATTGAAAAGAACTTTCCATATCCATATGGACTAATCATTGGACTGGGGTATTGTTGTAGCCTGAAGCGCCGGGTCATTGCATTTTTTGTACAAAAGATAGGGCGATGGAAGTCTAACAGATACCGGTCCTATATCAGGCCCGCATTATCTGGTATTTAGCGTGCTTGGATAAACCCCCTCATCCTCTTTATGCCTTCACAGACGCCGCACCCACTTGGATAATCGGAGACTCGCTTATACACTGGGCAGAGAAGCGGGCCGTCAAACGCCCATGCGGGGCTAACCTCGGGTTGCGAACGGAGGAGGCAAATGTGGTATGGGGGGGAGGTAGAGGGCTGCGGTGGGCTCAGTTGCTCCCGCGGCTAATGGTGATGGGCAGGGATAGGAGGGCGCCGCAGATCTTGCTCCTCCACGTCGGGGGACACGACCTGGCCGCTCGACGCTACTTCGAGCTGGTTAATTCAATAAAACACGACCTAGCCCTCATGCTCGCCCGTTGGCCAGAAGTACAGATCGTTTGGTCGGACATATTGTGCAGGAGAGTGTGGAGGGGCGCAAGGGCACCGGGCGCCATCGACCGAGCGCGGGTCAAACTGAACAAGATGGTGGGGAAGTTTGTGACGCAGTGTGGGGGATGGCAGATCACCCATCCCGAGTTCGACAACAAGTCAACTGGCCTGTTCCGGGCCGACGGCACACACTTATCCGAGATAGGGGCGGACTTGTTCAATAACAAATTGCAGGAGGGGCTGGAGAGGGTCCTTGCGGGGTTGGCGGCACGGTCTAATTTAAGGAGGTTTAAATAGAGCCGTGAGTGGCGGCAGTTCGGGGGTAAGTGCTTGTCCTTGCCAGATGGGCTCGGGGCGGGCGTCGCCCGGGGGTAGGAGCGATTGGGCGGGGTCAAGCTAACGTGACAAACGGGAACCCACTCGCGACAACGGCCGGCTCTTTAGGGGTCGGCCGGGTACGGGGGCAGCAGGCCAAGGCCTGGCTGACCCTCTGACCCCACTCTGGCTTGGACTAGCGCTTACTCCAGTATTATGATTGTTAATAAACAAAGCCGCGGCCTTTTATACCTCCAAACTGAGTCTGTCATTACTTGTCTGTTATATGTGGGTACCGTTTCCAAGTGGGAGGGGGTCCCTCGCAGCCTCCCTGGTCAAGCAATCCCTCCAGCCAATTAGCCGAATGTAGCCCATGACCAGGGGGCAAGCCCCCCTCCCCCCTCACCTCGCTGGGATCTCTGGGCCGCCGTCGCGGCCCCCCCTGGGGGGGGGGGGGGGACAGGCCTAGGGCAGTACAAAAGTGGCAGCCGGGAGCTGAATCTTCCATTCTGCTCCCGGTCTGCTGCGAAGTTCCCACCCACCCACCCCATTAGCAAGACAGTCGGGGGCAGATGCTTGCCCCCGGCCACTCTGTGGAGTAGTTACAATTCCCTTGGTGATAAGCTGTCTGTACTACCTGTAAGCTGTAACATGTACCATCATATTTTACAGGGCAGTGTCCGAAGACCTCCCGAGAAACAAAGGACTGAAGTTCCTTCAGGAGGCTCCAGTTGGTCATTTTGCCACTGTCGCGGCGGCAGTTCGGGGGTAAGTGCTTGTCCTTGCCAGATGGGCTCGGGGCGGGCGTCGCCCGGGGGTAGGAGCGATTGGGCGGGGTCAAGCTAACGTGACACCCGGGAACCCACTCGCGACAACGGCCGGCTCTTTAGGGGTCGGCCGGGTACGGGGGCAGAAGACCAAGGCCTGGCTGACCCCCTGACCCCACTCTGGCTTGGACTAGCGCTTACTCCAGTATTATGATTGTTAATAAACAAAGCCGCGGCCTTTTATACCTCCAAACTGAGTCTGTCATTTCTCGTCTGTTATATGTGGGTACCGGTTCCAAGTGGGAGGGGGAGGGGGTCCCTCGCAGCCTCCCTGGTCATGCAGGAGACAGAAAGGTAGATAGAGACACAGACAGAGAGCTACCAGAGAAGGTGTTACATGGGTGAGTGCTGAGTTATTACTGTGACTTTCTGATGCTAACATGACATTAGGTTCTGGGCTCTGCGTCCCACACATGATGAACACCATGACTGTATAAAACTGAGGGGTACATATATGTATATATATATAGCAACTGTAAATATTACTGTATGTTCATTTGCATGTCTTAGACAGGTCTGCAACCCTGTCTTTCCCCATTGTCACCCAGCATACAGCGCTTCCACTGCAGCAAGGGATTCTGGGAAATGACATGCAAATGAGCACTCAGTGCCACCTTTTGTCTCAAGCTCGTATTACACAAGCCAATCCTCAAGCCAATGCATGCCGTTTTAAACACAGCTTTTAGACAGAGGCTGGGATGAGATGCAAAGCCATTAAACCCACTCACAGACATTTTTTTTTTTTTTTTTACGGTTCACATATTAACAACCATTTAGTATCATTTTACAGAAAATAATAAACCGAAAACATCACTATACAATCCTTATATTGCCAAGACAAAAACCAACCCAAAGGCACAAAACCATTTTAAAAAGCCAAACAAAACAACACATTCCAAGGCATCATCTGTGCATCTACTACCAAACACACTCAATGCAAAAAAATATGGTTACTTCCCATTTCTACACACGACTTTTTGTACTTTCCACAGGACATTTAACATTGCATCTAATTACTTCACGTGTCCCAGCAATTTCTCTAACGCCTCACGGATATGATACGTACTACATTGTATTCCTAATTTTCTTACTTCCTCTTTAGACACCTCTGCTTTTGGGAACTGTACTTTCAGCCATTCCGTTTTTGAAACATTTAACCCTACGTCACCTGCCTCTTTATTTATATTATTTATCACCTCTTTTACATGCCACTCCCTCGCCTTCCTTTCTCTCTCGCTTTCATAACTTACTTTTGTTCTTCCACTAAGGCCTGCCTTTTCTCCTTTTCCCCCTTTACTTTCCCTAATCTCTCCCCCTTCACCCCCACTCTGTTGGCCTGCCTTTCCATCACTTTCATTCCCACTTACTCCACTTACACTTCTCTGTATTTTAGTTCCCTCCACGCTTATCTGGCTTTGTGAGGACGAGCTATTGCCCTCACTTCTCTCCTTCTCTCTCACCTCTCCCCTAGCCTCTTTTATTTTAACCCACTGTACATGCTCCTTTTTTAATTCTTCATACTGCTCTTTTGTCAGCTGTTTTCTTTGGTACATCAGTTTTTCTAATCTTTCTATTATCTGTTCCTCACTACTCCCCCCATGCTGCTTCCGAAAAATACCAACCCAAAATAGAACATCTCCCACTGCGTCTTCAAAATGTTCCATCTTCACTTTTAGGGTTACTTTCCCTGATACTTTTACAACTGTACCCTCTACACCTTCCTCTCTAGGCTCCCCTTTACTCTGGCTATCCTTATCTTCTTTTGTTTCTATCCCTTGCAGATTTTTACGCTTTTCAGCTTTTTTCCCTCCTATTTCCATTTCCTCCTCCAAGACATCTTGGGGACCTTCCCTCCCCCTCTGTGCATCTTGAAACTCCATACTTTCCGCCCAGCTAGGTTCCACCACACTCAATGACCGTATTTCCCCCTCCCCCGCATCTTTCTGATGCACTGCTCCCGTCTCCTCCCCTCCCCCCACCTCCAGTTTCTGGGCCAAGGAGTCCAGGAAGAGATCTTCCTCTTTTTTCTCCACGATATCACTTATAGAACCCGCCAAACCCTCTATTGGGCCACTTGCTAGCATTTCTTCTCTTCTTAAATCCTCCTCATACATTGCTGTTATAGCCGGATCAAGCCCTCCCTCTTGGGAACTCCATCTCACAAATTCCCAGACCCTCAACTGTCTCTTCCCCTTCTTCTAGCACACTGTCCCCTTTAGCTGTCTGGGCATATGTCCTTTTAGTGCACTGCCGTGCCAAGTGTCCTTCCTCTCCGCATAGATGGCATCTCTTAGGGACTCCACAGTTGGCTGCAGTATGTCCCTCTTCCCCGCAATTACGGCACACAGTTCCCGTTCTGGTGCAACCCTCCTTTGTATGTCCATAAGTGTGGCAATGCCTGCAATATAGAGGCTGTCCCGAGTAAAACAAAAATCCTCTGTCTCCTCTAATATTGAACATGGCCGGTGGGTGTGTCACTCCTCCCGCACATGATGGATCCCGTCTGAACCGTACCCAGAAACGTCTCTTCCCGTTGAACATGCCATACGGATTTTTTAGTTCTTCACCTCCTCTAATCATTTCACAATACCGTTTCAAAAAAGTCACAATCTCCTCTTTCCTTGCATACGGAGTGTACATGTGAAGTACAAGTGGTCTCTCCTCCAGCATAAAATTTGGGATTACCTTTACATGCAAATGAACATACAGTAATATTTACAGTTGCTTTATGCTTTACTGTGGAGGGTTTTTGTCACTTTTTTACCCACCATAATCTTAATAGTAGTGGTGATTACCTAGTCTAGTCTCAAACCTGCTTTGCCATTAAGACCAACCCCACACTGATGAGACCCATCAAGGTCGAAACAGCGGTGTAGCTGAGACTGTGCCCCCTTGGCCTTGAGTCATCGTTCCGGAAGGGACTTAAGACTCATGCTGCTATTAGGGGGGTACGCCATCTCAGGCAGCGGGAGGTGATCAAGAGCGGACAAGGAGAGAGAGAGAGAGAGAGATGGTGAAGGGCCGGCGCCTTGGCCTTGGGGGATCATCCTGATGGACTAAACCCCCTCGCTGCTTTTGGGGTGCCGCACCAGATCCTTGATGGTTGGACAAACGGAGCATGACAGCTTGAGCACGGGGCGGTCAGGAGCGGACAAGCACGTGAGCAGGAGAGAGAGAGAGTGACGGGCCGACGCCTTTGCCTGGGGGGATCGCCATAATAGGCTTAACCCCCCTGCTGCTATTAGGGCGTCGCACCGAAGCTCAGGATGACGAGGACAAAGACGGCGGCGATGGAGAACCGAAAGCAGACCATCAGATTCCTGGTGGTTGAGGCGGAGAGAGCCCAGGTGAGACTCCAGTATATCGTGGAGGAGATCTTGATTGACCTGGTGGAGATTAAGATTGCACAAGTCTACTGTCTGCAGGACTTCCAGGAAGAGGGAATCTTTGATGTGACCTTCCGCAAGGAGGAGGACTGCTTGAGTGCATATGAGAGATGCAAGAAAAACGCGAGTGACCAGAGGATGAAGGGGATCAGTGTTATCCCAAGTTTTTTGTTGGAGGAAAGAAGCATAATTGTGCACATGTATGATCCTTTTGTGAAGAAGGAGGAGATAGCCTTGTTTTTGAGACATTATTGTGCAACTGTAAGAGATGGTGAAGAACTTTTGAATTGCTATGGGATATTTAATGGCAAGCGGGAATTTCACGTACGTCTAAGACCGGACCCAGCATGTGCAGGGGGAGTGATGCACCCCCCTGCTGTTTTCAAGGTGGGTGGGAAAAAAGGCTTTTTGGAATATTGGGGCCAACCCAAGAGATGTAAGAACTGTCAACAATATGGACATTTGGAAGAGAGATGTGGGGAGGTGGGAATGGTGTGTCACAACTGTGGTAAAGAGGGTCATGTGGCTGCAAAATGCAGAGTACAAAAGAAATGTGACTTTTGCTATGAGTCTGGACATTTGGCGAGAAAGTGTTTAAAGAAGAGTGAGATTTGGTGCACAAAAAGGACAAGTACGATGTCATCAATTGTGGGTAATCGTGCTAGACAAATGATGAGACAGAGTCCGGAAAAGACTAATGTACAGGTGCAGAATAGTGAGAAAGGTCAGCTCAGAGGTTATGTCAGTGAGGATGGAAAGGGAAAAGAAGGAGAGGCGGGAAAAGTTTTGGAGTTTGTGAGTGAAATATTGTGTGAGTCTGAAGAGAAGGAAGTATATCAGCTTACAACAGAGGAGAGGTTATTTTGTGACTTTCTGTGTGATTATAAAGAGAATGAAGAATGTCAGCCAAGAGTAGAGGAGGAGGTAGAGATTGAGAGGGGAAGTAAGAAGGGTCTTTCTGTGGAAAGGGAAAAGTTAGTGGAGGAAGACTGTGAGGACGATTGGATAATTAGACATGTAGCAGAGGTAGAAGCAGCATCCTGTAAAGCAAAAGAAGAGGAGAGGAGGAGAGAAGAGTTTTGTTCAGGGGAAGAGGTGGAAAAAGTTTTGGAGTTTGTGGGGATTGTAAATGGGGAGGAAATAATGGAATGGGTGTATGTTAAAAAGCAGGAAAAGCAGAAAAAAACAGAAAAAGAAAGCAAAAATAAAGAAAGGAGGTTTAGAAAAGGAATAGAGGTATAACATTATGTAAAGAAATGAAGAGGAAAAAGAGAAAGAAAATGTAATGAGAATAGTACAGTATATACAGGGAGAATATGCGAATGTAGGTGGTGTTAGTTGAAGGTGTGGAAAAGTGGTTTTGTTGTTGTGTGTTTAGAAGGAAAAGCTGTGGAATGACAAGATAAATTCTGACCTTTTTTGTAAAGAAAGTAATGTATTTACAGTATGTGTTTTTGAAGAAATGTAATTATGTGATTTAGTATCTTTTGGAAAAGTTCTCATTTTCTGTTTGTAAATATATGTGATGTGAATAAAACATTTAAAAAGAAAAAAAAAAAAAAAAAGCTGAGCCTGTGTCCCCTTGGCCTTGAGTCATCGTCCCTTCGGGGACTAAAGACTCCTGCTGCTTTTGGGGGGGCACGCCATCTTGAGCTAAGAGGAGTGATCCTGAGTGAGCGGTTCTGAGCGAGCGGATGCGGAAGTGAGGGGCCGGCACCTTTGCCCTGGGACATCGCCTTTACTGGCTAAAGTCCCTTGCTGCTTTTGGGGTGCCGCACCTGAGCTTGGGAGAGCAGAGATGACATCGCAAGCTGGAATGCGCAATTCCATTCGGTTCCTGATCGAGGAGACCGAGAGAAGTCGAGTGAACCTGCTGTGGATAGTGGAGAAAGTGCTGAAGCAATTGATCGGTCTGGACACTGAGAGGATCTTCTGCCTTCAGGATTTCCCTGCACAGGGGATTTATGACCTGACCTGTCATCAAGAAGCGGATGTTTGGTGCACTTTTGAAAAGTGCAAGGAGAAGTCTGGTGACCCGATCTTAAATGGCATCAAGGTAATTCCAAGTTTTATGCTGGAGGAGAGACCACTTGTACTTCACATGTACACTCCGTATGCAAGGAAAGAGGAGATTGTGACTTTTTTGAAACGGTATTGTGAAATGTTCAGAGGAGGTGAAGAACTTAAAAACCCATATGGCATGTTCAACGGGAAGAGACGTTTCTGGGTACGGTTGAGACGGGATCCATCATGTGCGGAAGGAGTGACACACCCACCGGCCATGTTCAATATCAGAGGAGACAGAGGATTTTTGTTTTACTCGGGACAGCCTCTATATTGCAGGCATTGCCACACTTATGGACATACAAAGGAGGGTTGCAGGAAAACGGGAATTGTGTGCCGTAATTGCGAGGAAGAGGGACATACTGCAGCCAACTGTGGAGTCCCTAAGAGATGCCATCTATGCGGAGAGGAAGGACACTTGGCAGTGCACTAAAAGGACATATGCCCAGACAGCTAAAGGGGACAGTGTGCTAGAAGAAGAGGAAGAGACAGTTGAGGGTCTGGGAATTTGTGAGATGGAGAGTTCCCAAGAGGGAGGGCTTGATCCGGCTATAACAGCAATGTATGAGGAGGATTTAAGAAGAGAAGAAATGCTAGCAAGTGGCCCAATAGAGGGGGAGGTGGAAGTGGAAATAATGGACACGAGCGGACCCAAGAAAGGGGCACAAAAACAAAGTTTACAAAGTGACAATGATGTTTGTACGGTTGATGGGGAGGGGAAGAGTGAGCTACGGCAAGATAAGGTGACGAAGTCAAAGTTTTGTGCGCTGGATTTGTCCAGTATTGACGGGAGTGGGGAAGAGGAACAGACCGTAAGTAAAGGAAAAGAGGAAAATAAGAAGTTAGATAGGGAAGCGCAAGAAACTGAGGAGAAGGCAGGCCCTGGTGATGCGAGTGGAAAAGGTAAAGAGGGAAAGAGTAAGTGTAAAGGATTTGTTGTTGGTGGAAGCAAAAACGAGTCTTCGCAAGGGTTGGAAACAAAGGATGATAAGGATTGCCAGAGTAAAGTGGAGCCTAGAGAGAAGGGTGTAGAGGGTAAAGTTAAAAAAGTATCAGGGAAGGTAACCCTAAAAGAGAAAATGGAACAATTTGAGAACGCAGTGGGAGATGTTCTGTTTTGGGTGGGTATTTTCCGGAAGCAGCATGGGGGTAGTAGTGATGAACAGATAATAGAAAGATTGGAAAAAATGATGTACCAAAGAAAACATCTGACAAAAGAGCAATATGAAGAATTAAAAAAGGAGCATGTACAGTGGGTTAAAATAAAAGAGGCTAGGGGAGAGGTGAGGGAGAAAGAGAGTAGCGAGAGCAACAGCTCGTCCTCACAAAAAAGTCAGATAAGCGTGGAGGGAACTAAAATACAGAGAAGTGTAAGTGGAGTAAGTGGGAACGAAAGTGAAGAAAAGGCAGGCAAAAAAGGGATTGTACAGGCAAAAGAGGCAAATTCTGCGGGAGATAGTAAGGGGAGGAGCACCCAGGGAAAGGATGAAGTAGGGCTTACAAAGGAAGAGGTTTTGCACAATCAACTTGCGAGGGGATTTGGGCGGAGATATTGGGATGTGAAAGAGGCAAGGGACGGGTATGAAAAAAGTGTGATGTCTGGATTCCAGTTAGAGGAATGTAAGAGAGGTTTGGAACGTATGGAGAAAGAATTAAAACAGATGATCGCATCACATGAGAATAGAGAAAGGGTTTTTGTTTTTAAATGAAAGAATCTTGAAGTATATGGTTCTTATCTTTGTATGATGTTTTGGTTATAGGGTTTTTTCGTAAAGTTATGTTTTTTTTTTCCCTTCTGAAAAGTTTATCTTTGTGTTTGTATATATCTGAAGGATGAAGGAAGAAAATGTAAATATATTATGTTTTGGTGTCTTTCTAATGTTGGGTGACTGTTGTCACTATGGTGTGTTTTTTTGGTTTCCAAAAAAGTCTGTAAACTTAAAAAAGTTGTTGAATAAAAAAGTTAAAAAAAACAAGGTTGAAACATGTCTGTGAGTGGGTTTAATGGCTTTGCATCTCATCCCAGCCTCTGTCTAAAAGCTGTGTTTAAAACAGTGTGCATTGGCTTGAGGATTGGCTTGTGTAATACGAGCTTGAGACAAACGGTGGCACTGAGTGCTCATTTGCATGTCATTTCCCAGAATCCCTTGCTGCAGTGGAAGCGCTGTATGCTGGGTGACAATGGGGAAAGACAGGGTTGCAGACCTGTCTAAGACATGCAAATGAACATACAGTAATATTTACAGTTGCTTTATGCTTTACTGTGGAGGGTTTTTGTCACTTTTTTACCCA
Organism: Ascaphus truei; assembly: GCF_040206685.1. Classification (NCBI taxonomy): domain Eukaryota; kingdom Metazoa; phylum Chordata; class Amphibia; order Anura; family Ascaphidae; genus Ascaphus; species Ascaphus truei. Next base: position 4,878 of record NW_027454983.1, on the reverse strand, counting down.
CCATAACCTTAATAGTGTGTATATATATAGATATAGATATCTATATATATATCTTATACTATATTAGTGAAAGCACTGTATGTTTGCCTGCCTGGATGTCCGGTGTCCCTAGGGGCAATCTCATTGGTCCCTTGGCCCGGCCGCCCCCGCACACCTCTCATTGGCCTCACACACTCACACCACCCCCTTGGCCCGCCCCCCACACCTCTCATTGGCCTGAGGCGGAGTGACGGGCCAAAGGTCCAAAAAAAAACACACACACACACACCTCCCCGCTCCCCGCTCCAAATCACCTCTCCCCCTCCCCAGCGGCATCACCTCTCCCCCTCCCCAGCGGCATCACCTCTCCCCCTCCCCAGCGGCATTACCTCTCCCCCTCCCCAGCGGCATCACCTCTCCCCCTCCCCGCTCCAAATCACCTCCCCCCTCCCCAGCGGCATCACCTCTCCCCCTCCCCAGTGGCATGACCTCTCCCCCTCCCCGCTCCAAATCACCTCCCCCTCCCCGCTCCAAATCACCTCTCCCCCTCCCCGCTCCAAATCACCTCTCCCCCCTCCCCGCTCCCCCACCTCTGGCGCCAAACGGAACTGAGAAAGGGCGCATCAACTGAGACACGTGTGTGTGTGTGTGTGTGTGTCTCACTGTCCACTGCCCCCCCTCCTGTCCACTGCCCCCCCCTCCTGTCCACTGCCCCTGTCCACTGCCCCCCCCTCCTGTCCACTGCCCCCCCTCCTGTCCACTGCCCCCCCCCTGTCCACTGCCCCCCCCTCCTGTCCACTGCCCCCCCCTCCTGTCCACTGACCCCCCCCTCCTGTCCACTGCCCCCCCTCCTGTCCACTGCCCCCCCCTCCTGTCCACTGCCCCCCCTCCTGTCCACTGCCCCCCCTCCTGTCCACTGCCCCCCCCTTCCTGTCCACCGCCCCCCTCCTGTCCACCGCCCCCCCCCCTCCTGTCCACCTCCCCCCGCTCCTGTCCACCTCCCCCCCTCCTGTCCACCTTCCCCCCTCCTGTCCACCTCCCCACCCTCCTGTCCACCTCCCCCCCTCTCCTGTCCACTGCCCCCCCTCCTGTCCACTGCCCCCCCTTCCTGTCCACTGCCCCCTCCTGTCCACCTCCCTCCCCCCCCTCCCCCTCTCCTGTCCACTGCCCCCCCTCCTGTCCACTGCCGTCCCTCCTGTCCACTGTCCGTCCCTCCTGTCCACTGTCCGTCCCTCCTGTCTACTGTCCGTCCCCCCTCCTGTCCACTGTCCATCCCTCCTGTCCACTGTCCCCCCATCCTGTCCACTGTCCGTCCCCCCCCTCCTGTCCACTGTCCGTCCCCACACCCTCCTGTCCACTGTTCATCCCCCCCCTCCTGTCCACTGCCCCCCCTCCTGTCCACTGCCCCCCCTCCTGTCCACTGCCCCCCCCTCCTGTCCACTGCCCCCCCTCCTGTCCACTGCCCCCCCCTCCTGTCCACTGCCCCCCCCTCCTGTCCACTGCCCCCACTCCTGTCCACTGCCCCCCCCCTCCTGTCCACTGCCCCCCCCTCCTGTCCACTGCCCCCCCCTCCTGTCCACTGCCCCCCTTCCTGTCCACCTCCCCCCCTCTCCTGTCCACCGCCCCCACCTCCTGTCCACCTCCCCCCTCCTGTCCACCTCCCCCCCCTCTCCTGTCCACCGCCCCCCCCTCCTGTCCACCTCCCCCCTCCTGTCCACCTCCCCCCCTCCTGTCCACCTCCCCCCCCTCCTGTCCACCACCCCCCCCCTCCTGTCCACTGCCCCCCCTCCTGTCCACTGCCCCCCCTTCCTGTCCACTGCCCCCTCCTGTCCACCTCCCTCCCCCCCTCCTGTCCACTGACGCCCCCCCCCTGCCTTTGACGCCCCCCCCTGCCTTTGACGCCCCCCCTGCCTTTGACGCCCCCCCCTGCCTTTGACGCCCCCCCCTGCCTTTGACGCCCCCCCCTGCCTTTGACACCCCCCCTGCCTTTGACGCCTCGCCTCCCCTGACTCCCCTCCCTGGTGCTCCCCTCCCCGGCGCTCCACTCACATCACCTCCCACATACTGACTGACACACACAACTTACTGACACACACACGCTGACTGACGCACGCACACTAACTGACGCGCGCACACACACTGACTGACACACACACACACTGACTGACACACACACACACTGACTGACACACACACACTGACTGACACACACTGACTGACACACACTGACTGACACACACTGACTGACACACTGACACTGACTCACACACACACACTGGCTCACACACACACACTAACTGACGCGCGCACACACACACACACACACTGACTGACACACACACTGACTGACACACACACTGACTGACACACACACTGACTGACACACACACCGACTGACACACACACAGACTGACACACACACACCGACTGACGCGCGCACACTGACTGCCGCACGCGCACACACACCCCCACACACACACACACTGACTGCCGCACGCACACACTGACTGACGCGCACACAAACCCTGACTGACGCACACATGCACGCACACACTGACTGAGGCACACACACACGCACACACTGACTGGTTGTGAGTCAGTCTGTGTGTGTTTGTGTTTCTGCCTCAGACTCACTGACGCGCGCGCAAACACACAGTGACTGACGCACACACGCTACATGAAGCTGTAAAGGAGGGAGGGAGGACTGGATTGATGTGAATGGGGGACAAACAGAGAGAGGGGGGAGGAGGGAGAGAGGAACGGGAACATTACATCCCGGGCAACGCCGGGTCTCTCAGCTAGTATATATATATATCTACTATATATTTGTGAAAGTGTTCTATGTGGCCGTGTCTGTATGTGTCTCCCTGTGTCCCTCCCTGTGTCCCTAGCGGCAATCCCATTGGCTCCCTTGGCCCACCCCCGCACACCTCTCATTGGCCGGACACACACATACACTCACACAGAGATACACACACACACACGGATACACACACAGGCAGGACACGGAGACACACACACAAAGATACACACACACTGAGACACACACAGATACACACACACACACACACACTGAGATACACACACTGAGACACACACAGATACACACACACACACTGAGATACACACACACTGAGATACACAGACAGGACACAGATAGACAGACAGGACACACACACACATATACAGACAGGACACACACACACACACACACCACCCCCCCCTCTGTCCGTCCCCCCCATCACCAGCTCCAGACGGAGGGGAAGCGCGGCCCTCCTACCCCAGCCGCTCCCTTACCTCCCTGGCGCTACCTCCCCCTAAGGTAAGTCACTGCGTGTCCCGCCTCAGCTTATGGCGCCACTAACTCTCCCATTTCAGGCGCGCAGCCTCACGCCACAGGCCCACACAGTGACGTAATGACACCTGCCTTAACTGTCCAAGCAGTGTGTCGATCCCCCCCACTCCCCTTTCTCCCCCCCCACTCCCCTTTCTCCCCCCCCCCCACTCCCCTTTCTCCCCCCCCGCTCCCCTTTCTCCCCCCCCGCTCCCCTTTCTCCCCCCCCGCTCCCCTTTCTCCCCCCCCGCTCCCCTTTCTCCCCCCCCGCTCCCCTTTCTCCCCCCCCGCTCCCCTTTCTCCCCCCCCGCTCCCCTTTCTCCCCCCCCGCTCCCCTTTCTCCCCCCTCCCGCTCCCCTTTCTCCCCCCTCCCGCTCCCCTTTCTCCCCCCTCCCGCTCCCCTTTCTCCCCCCTCCCGCTCCCCTTTCTCCCCCCATCCGCTCCCCTTTCCCCCCCATCCGCTCCCCTTTCCCCCCCTCCGCTCCCCTTTCCCCCCCCCTCCGCTCCCCTTTCCCCCCCCTCCGCTCCCCTTTCCCCCCCCTCCTCTCCCCTTTCCCCCCCCTCCTCTCCCCTTCCCCCCCCCCCCTCCCCGTCTCCCCCTCCTCCCCTTTCCCTCCCCCTCCTCCCCTCCCACCCCCCAGCCCCCTTCCCCCCTCTCCTTCACCCCTTCCCACCACCCTTCGCCTTCCTGCCCGCCTTCCTGCCTCCCCGCCTCTGCTTTCGCGCCCACCCGCCTCTGCCTTTCACCCACTCTTACTCCGCCCGCCTCTGCCTTTCACCCGCCGCCTCACAGCCGCTGCACGCACTGAACAGACACCCGCCACACTCGACACATACCTGCCGCCACACACACCTGCTGCCTCCCGCCCCTACGCACCGACATCACTGACCCACCGCCTCACACCCTAGCAGGACCCCCACTCACAGACAGCACTCACAACCCACGCACCACCCGCCGCCTCACACCCTAGCAGGACCCCCACTCACAGACAGCACTCACAACCCACGCACCACCCGCCGCCTCACACCCTAGCAGGACCCCCACTCACAGACAGCACTCAAAACCCACGCGCCACCTGCCGCCTCACACCCTAGCAGGACACACACCTCACATTTTTACATCTGTTATGTCACCAAAATATACATTGTACTGTGGTGTGTTTACAACAAACCATTTTTAAACAACATCGTATTACATTTTATTCCATCTTTCTTTTCAACATTATTTTTTTTTTTTTTTTTTTTAAATATCTTTCCTTTATTGGTGTCATACAGTGAGTAGGTACATGATACAGAAACTGGTTGGCAAGTCAACTTGTGTATACGGCGCAGTACATGTACATTACATAGGGGAGGTAAGCGACACACAATAATCCCTTTTCCTTTTCCAGAGATGAAAAGAAGAGGGGGAGACAAAGGAAGGGTGGATAGTTGGGAACGACTTTGGGAAAAGAGAGGGGGAGGACGGGGGGGGGGGGGAAGGATTTAGAGATTCGTTGGTCGGGGGGGGGGGAGGGGGGGATGGGTGTTACTATAAGGTTTATGTGGGGGTTGGTAGTCCTGGC